>NW_017215262.1:0-14056 GCF_001704415.2 Capra hircus
GCGGGCGCCGGTGGCCCAACGTAGGTGGTGCAAATTCCTTGTCTGGAATTTTATTGGCCTTCCGCGTAAACCAAGCTATTCAGCCCTCTTCCTCCACTTAATCTTCTTACTACACTATAGTTTCCTAATCTAATCTTACATTAATAAATAAACAAGTCTTTCCACGCCAACGCCGACCACCCTTCGAATTCCCTGGATCCACCGGGCTGGACCCCGGCATAAGACCTTGTGTGGAGTCAGTGCCGGAACCTGAGGAATCCTCTCCAGTGCTGACATGGATCTTGGGGTACTTCTGAAGTCTCCCCAGGGGAGTCAGTCTTCGTCGCGAGTGGGGGCATGCACGTGCGCTTTCCTCCCGAGCTGTAGCAGCAGTGTCACGCTTCCCTTCGCGTGGATCAAGGGATCTGTGGCTTTCCCTCGAGGCTTTCCCACCAGGCTTTCCCACAGGGCTGTCCCACGTGCCACCGTGGTGTGAGTCGATCCTCGGCTTGAAAGTTGAGGCAGTGCAGGGAAAACAGGTTTCCCTGAATGGATTGAGACATCTGGGGGACTCTGGGAATGGTGGCACGACCCTGGAGTTCCTCTCCCCTTTCCTGTGGAGAGTGCCTCCTCTTGAGATGCGTCGGGAACGCCGGGAATTCTTTCCTGAACAGGCAGGGAAAGGATCCCTACTCTCGAGCTAGGAGGCGGAAACGGGGTTCCTCTGGATGTGGGCGGGACTCTCGTGCTTCCTCTCGAGTGGAGACGGGTATTTTGGGGATCTTCTTGAGTTGCAGCAAGGGTGTGAAGGACCCATAGGAAGTTCCAGAGGTTAGGTGTGATTAGCCTCGAGACGCCTCAGAGGAAATGGGCCTCATCTCGCCTGGAGGGGAGAACCTCCTGGATTTTCTCGAGTTACGGCAGGTGCTCTCGACTTACGACGGGGACCTCAGGAACCCGCTCTGGTGGCCTCAGGAAAGGCCAGTCCCCATTCGTGATGCTCGGTGGTCTCTCGGGATTCCTCTCCCGTCGATGCCCGGCCTAAGACCTTGTGTGGAGTCAGTCCCGGAACCTGAGGATTCCTCTCCAGTGCTGACATGGATCTTGGGGTACTTCTGGAGTCTCCCCAGGGGAGTCAGATCTCGTCTTGAGTGGGGCATGCACGTTCGCTTTCCTCCCGAGCTGTAGCAGCATTTTCAAGCTTCCCTTCGAGTGGATCAAGGCATCTGTGGATTTCCCTCGAGGCTTTCCACGAGGCTTTCTCTCGAGGCTTTCCCACAGGGCTGTCCCACGTGCCACCGTGGTGTGACTCTATCCTCGGATTGAAAGTCGAGGCAGTGCAGGGAAAACAGGTTTCCCTGGAATTGACTGAGACATCCGGGGGACTCTGGGAATGATGGCACGACCTGGAGTTCCTCTCACCTTTACTGTTTAGAGCGCCTCCTCTTGAGATGCGATGGAATGCCAGGAATTCTTTCCCGACCAAGTAGGGAAAGGATCCCTCATCTCGAGCTACGAGCCGGAAACGGAGCTCCTCTGGATGTGGCCGGGACCCTCGTGCTTCCTCTTGAGTGGAGACGGGTATGTCGGGGAACTTCTTGAGTTGCAGCATGACTGTGAAAGACTCTTTAGAAGTTCCAGAGTTCACGTGTGATTAGCCTCGAGACACCTCAGTGGAAACGGGCCTCATCTCACCTGCAGGGGAGAACCTCCTGGATTTTACCGAGTTGCGGCAGGTGCTCTCGACTTACGACGGGACCTCATGGACCCGCTCTGGTGACCTCAGGAAAGGCCAGTCCCCATGCGAGTTGCTAGAGGTCCTGTCGCTATTCCTCTCCCGTCGATGCCAGGGCCTAAGACCTTGTGTGGAGTCGGGGCTGGAACCTGAGGATTCCTCTCCAGGGCTGACATGCATCTTGGGGTATTTCTGGATTCTCACCAGGGGAGTCAGTTCTCGTGTCGAGTAGGGGCATGCACGTGCGCTTTCCTGCCGTGCTGTAGCAGCAGTGTCACGCTTTCCGTCGCGTGGATTAAGGGATCTGTGGCTTTCCCTCGAGGCTTTCCCACGAGGCTTTCCCACAGGGTTGTCACACGTACCACCGTGGTGTGAGTCGATCCTCGGCGTGAAAGTCGAAGCAGTGCAGGGAAAACAGGATCCTCTGGAATGGACTGAGACATCTGGGGGACTCTTGGAATGGTGGCACGACCCATGAGTTCCTCTCGCCTTTCCTGTGCAGCGCGCCTCCTCTTGAGATGCGTCGAAACGTCGGGAATTCTTTCCCGAGGAAGCAGGGAAGGATCCCTCATCTCGAGCTTGGAGGCGGAAACGGAGCTCCTCTGGCGGTGGCCGGACCCTCGTGCTTCCTCTGGAGTGGAGACGGGTATGTCGGGGAACTTCTTGAGTTTTAGCAAGGGTGTTTACGACACTTTGGAAGTTCCAGAGTTTAGGTGTGATTACTCTCGAGACGCCGCAGAGAAAATGGGCCTCATCTCGACTGGAGCAGAGAACCTCCTGGATTTTCTCGAGTTGCGGCAGGTACTCTCGACATACGACCGTGACCTCAGGGACAGTGTAGCAGATGTGTCACGCTTCCCGTCGCGGGGATCAAGGGATCTGTGGCTTTCCCTCGAGGCTTTCTCACAGGGCTGTCCCACATGCCACCATGGTGTGAGTGGATCCTCGGCGTGAAATTCGAGGCAGTGCTGGGAAAACGGGTTCCTCTGAAATGGACTGAGACATCTGGGGGACTCTTGAAATGGTGGCACGACCCTGGAGTTCCTCTTGCCTTTCCTATTGAGAACCCTTGCTCTTGAGATGGCCATGGAAACGCCAAAAAATCTTTCCTGACTAAGCAGGATAGGATCCTTCATCTTCGGAAACGGGGTTCCTCTGAATGTGGAGCGGGACCGCCCGTGCTTCCTCTTGTGTGGAGACGGGTATGTCGGGGAACTTCTTGAGTTGCAGCAAGGACCCTTTTTAATTTCCAGAGGTTAGGTGTGATGAGCCTCCAGACACCTCAGAGGAAATGGGCCTCATCCCGCCTGGAGGGGAGAACCTCCTGGATTTTACCCAGTTGCGGGCAGGTGCTCTCGAGTTACGACGGGTCCTCAGGGACCCGCTCTGGTGGCCTCAGGAAAGTCCAGTCCCCATGTGAGTTACCAGGGGGCCTCTAGGGATTCCTTCTCCCATCGATGCCGGTGGCCTAATGACCTTGTGTGGAGTCGGGGCCAGACCCTGAGGATGCCTCTCCAGTGCTGACATGGATCTTGGGGTACTTCTGGAGTCTCACCAGGGAGTCAGTCCTCATCTCGTGTGGGGGCATGCACCTGCCATTTCCTCACGACCTGCAGCAGCAGTGTCACGCTTGCCGACGTGTGGATCAAGGGATCTGTCGCTTTCCATTGAGGCTTTCCCACGAGGCTTTCCAACAGGGCTGTCCCACGTGCCACAGTGGTGTGAGTCGATCCTCGGCTGTGAACGTCGAGGCAGTGGCAGGGAAAACAGTTTCTTCTGGAATGGACTTAGACATCTGGGGGACTCTTGGAAATGCTGGCAAGGCCCTGAAGTTCCTCTCGTCTTTCCTGTTGAGAGCGGCCTCCTCTTGAGATGCCGACGGGAAGGCCGGGAATTCTTTCCCGACGACGAAGGGAAAGGATCCCTCTTCTCGAGCTACGAGGCGGAAACGGGGCTCAGCTGGATATGGGCGGGACCCTCGTCCTTCCTCTCGAGTGGATATGGGTATGTCGGAGAACTTCTTGACTTGCCAGCAAGGGTGTGAAGGACCCTTTGGAAGTTCCAGAGGTTAGGTGTGATTAGCCTCGAGACGCCTCAGCGGAAATGGGCCTCCATCTCGCCTGGATGGGAGAACCTCCTGGATTTTCTCGAGTTGCGGCAGGTGCTCTCGGAGTTACGACGGAGACCTCAGGGACCCGCTCTGGTGACCTCAGGAAAGGCCAGTCCCCATGCGAGGTGCTAGGGGGCCTCTCAGTTTTCCTCTCCCGTCGATGCCGGGGCCTAAGACCTTGTGTGGAGTCGGGACCGGACCTGAGGATTTCCTCTGCAGTGCTGACATGGATCTTGGCGTACTTCTGGAGTCTCCCAAGCTTGCGTCAGTACTCGGCTCGAGTGGGGTCATGCACGTGCGCTTTCCTCCCGAGCGGTAGCAGCAGTGTCACGCTTCCGCCTTCTCGTGGATCAAGGAATCTGTGGCTCTCCCTGGAGTCTTTCCCATGAGGCTTTCCCACAGGGCTATTCCACTTGCCACCATGGTGTGAGTCGATCCTCGGCGTGAAAGTCGAACCAGTGCAGCGAAAACAGGAACCTCCTTCCCCACAGTAGGGGATACACCTGGTCCCCGTTGGGCGGTATACTCCAAGGCACTCGCGTGCTGGGGGGTTGCCCGCGGAGGTGCGGGCCTCAGGCTCCACGTGAGAAAAGCCCCAAATGCATTAGCTGCCAGTCCAGGACGCTGGCCCCTCAGGTCTCTGGCCGGAGCCTTGGCCTCCAGGCAACTCAAAGCCCTCGGGGTGGCACTCTGGGACTGCTGTAGGGAAAGGATGCCAAGAGCCCACGGAGGAGTTGGGGAGGGGGCATGGGGGAAACGGAGGCGAGGACAGCGAGGGATCTAGGTGGAGGCGCTGGAGAGAGCGTCTGGTGTCCCGGAATGCCTCGGAGGAGCCAGCGGGGGACAGTCGAGGACCAGGGACCTGTGGAATGTGAAAAGGAGGAAAATCTCAGAGCAAGGCAGGCTGGGAAAGGGGCGTTGGTGGCCAATTCAAAGGGACCTAGGGGCGTTTCCTGGGCGGTGAGTTCCCTTGGCACTGCTGAGGGCCCCTGATTGATCCACTCGGGGTTGAACCACCCCCCGCTGCGAGGGAGGGCCACAAACCAAAGCCCCCGAACTACCCGCCCACCCCAACGGGGATCTTGGCGGTCCAGGGCACAGCCGTGCCCGGGAAAAGCCCACTCGCTCCACGGGACTCCGTCCAGGGTCTCTGCTTGGAAAGAGGCCAGGGGCGGCCCCCTCCATCTACCCACCCAAACCCTATTGACGTCAGTGGTGGCGGAGACGCCTCCCGTTCTCCAGAGTCCTAAGCTGCTGGGTCCCCGCCCACTCGGCCAGCAGTCTGCAGCGTGCCCGTGTGCCTCTCCCACCATGGCTTGGTTCGGCTCCTCCAGCACCTCAAGCGGTACGTTTGCCCTCGGTCCCTGTGGTCGGATCACATCTCAGGGGATTTGTGGGTGGCCTGGGCAAGGGCTCTCGGCCAATGTGTTGACCCCCTCCACCCGAGAACGGCTGGGACCCATCGGCCAGGCCCGGGTTTCCGAGGCGTCAGGTGTGCCCAAATTCGGAGGGCGTGGCATCGTTCGTTCATCTTGCTCCTTTGGCACACACATGGCTTCTCCGTTCTCTTTTCTGGGAAGACAGTGTTGTTTCAGGGGGCGTGCTGCGGGGGGCGGGGCCGGGGTTGCGGGGTGGTGGGAGCGGGTGCTGTGCTGGGATGAGGCCCTTTATCCTCACATCTTCATGTGGGAATGGGAGTCGGGGAGCTCTGTGGCCTTGCTGCCTTCAGTGGCTTCCTCTGCACAGGGGCCTAGTGGCTTCTGCCTTTTGTCAGGCGTTACGGGGTTTGGGCGTCGCTTTGGTGGCCTTGGCCTTTGCCTTGGCCTGGCCTTGGCCTTGCCTTGGTGCCGTTGCCCTTGCCTTGGTCTTGGGCTTGACCTTGCCCTTTGAACTTGACTTGACTTGAACTTGAACTTGAACTTGGGCTTGACCTTGACCTTGAACTTTTGACTTGAACTTGAACTTGAACTTGACTTGAACTTGAACTTGAACTTGACTTGATTGAATTGAACTTGAACTTGAACTTGAACTTGAACTTGAACTTGACTTGACTTGACTTTGAACTTAATCTTGACCTTGACTTCTTGAACTTGAACTTGACCTTGAACTTGAACTTGAACTTCCTTGACTTGAACTTCAACTTGAACTTGACCTTGACTTGACTTGAACTTGACCTTGACCTTTGAACTTGACCCTTGACCTTGACCTTGAACTTGAAGTTGACCTTGAACTTGAACTTCAACTTGATCTTGAGCTTGAACTTGAACTTGAACTTGACCTTGAACTTGAACTTGAACTTGACTTGACTTGACCTTGACCTCGAGATTTGCTCAGAGCACCGGAGGTCCAGAAGCAGGGCCCTGTATCTCCCCTTCCCTTTGTGATCATTGCAAAGACATTCCTAGCTGATAGCGGGAGTGCCCCTGAAGAAGCAAGCAGTGGGAGTGTGTTTGACACGACTGTGTGCCTTCCTGGCCTCAGCTCCACAAGGGGCCTTTCCTCTCGAAGTAGGCCCCATGTCCCCTTGGGGAGGGTGTCATGCCTCTTTTCTCCTCACTGCCAAAGGGTGGAGCCAAGCTTGCTCTGTCAGAGGTACAAAACAGCAATTGATTGGATTTTCAAGCTCTTGCTAGGCTGCACCCTTTCAGGGCCCACTTTACTGAAACAGGTGCTCTGTGGCCCCTGGTTGGGTATGCAGGTTCACAAACAGGGTGAGATCCTGTCCAAGCCAAGAATTTTCCTGAAAGACCTAGGCTCACTAGAGCTCTCCTCCAGAGCAAAGGGGATAGAGGAGATGTATGGAGGAGTCTTTGCCTTTCCCTGTGAGTGTGGGGCTACTCCCTACGGCCCCAAGCTCAGGGATAACTGCCTCTAAGAAAGGAATGGCAAGAAGCGCTATTCTTGGACGTTGGGACAGGGAGTTCGCAGCATGTGGGGAAAGAAAGACTTCTTCGGGAAGAAGAGGCAACCACCGGGGGTGTGTTTGCAAGCCTCTATTTGGAAGGAACAGGTTTGCTTATACATCTCAAGACCTCCAGATCTGCTCAGAGGACTGAAGTTCCAGAGACAGGGCCATGTATCTCCCCTTCCCTTTGAGATCCTTGCAAAGACATTCCTAGCAGATCGTGGGAGTGCCCATGAAGAAGCAAGCAGCGGGAGTGTGCTTGACATCACTGGCTGCCTACCTGGGCTCAGCTCCTCAAGGGGCCTTTCTCTCCTGGTAGGCCCTATGTCCCCTTTGGAGAGGGTGGTGACCTCTTCCCTCCACACTGCCAAAGGGTGGAGGTGGAGCAAACTCGTTCTCTCCGAGGTAAAAAAAAAAAAAACAAATTGGATGGATTTTTAAGCTCTTGCTATGCTGCACCCCTCCAGGACCCACTCGAGCAAAACAGGTGCCTGTGGCCCCTAGGTCGGGTATGCAGGTTCACACACTGGGTGGGATCCCGTCAAAGCCAAGAATTTTCCTGACAGACCTAGGCTCACTAGAGCTCTCCTCCAGAGGAAAGGGGACAGAAAAGACGTGTGTGTGGAGGTGGCTCTGCCTTTCCAGGTCCCAATCTCAGGGATAACTGCCCCTAAGAAAGGAACTGCTGCTGCTGCTGCTGCTAAGTTGCTTCAGTCGTGTTCGACTCTGTGCGACGCCATAGACGGTAGCCCACTAGGCTCCCCCGTCCCTGGGATTCTCCAGGCAAGAACAGTAAGTGGGTTGCCATTGCCTTCTCCAATGCATGAAAGTGAAAATGAAAGTGCAGTCGCTCAGTCGCGTCCGACCCTCAGCGACCCCACGGACTGCAGCCTACCAGGCTTCTCCGTCCATAGGATTTTCTGAAAGGAACTGCAAGAAGCGCTTTTCCAGGAGGCTGGGAAAGGGAGTTCGCAGGATGTGGGGAAAGAGAGCCTCCTTCGAGGAAGAATAGGCGGCCACTTGTTTTGTGTTGCAAACCTCTATTTGGAAGGAACAGGTTAGCTTATACAAAGGGAGACCTCCAGATCTGCTCAGAGGACCAAAGTTGCAGAGGCAGGTCGGTGTATTTTCCCTTCACTTTGCGATCCTTGCAAAGACATTCCTTGCTGATAGATGATTCAGCAAGGGCCTTTGAGACTGTTGTTTTCTTTCCTAGGTTCAAAGATTCCTTCAGTTCCTAATATAGATATCCTAGAAATTATCTGACATCCGTGAAAATCTGATATGTCCTGGTCAAATGCTGTCAGTTATAATTCCAGTTATCATATAAAGCATTTCAAGTCGCAGCAGTGACCAGATTACATTGTCAATTTCTATTTAATCAGGTTTTAACCATGTCCTCTATGGTTTCACACTGATGCCTTTGCAGAAATACTGCTACTTCAAGATATATGGAATATACTTTTTTTAAGCTTACCGATAATTTGTTTGTTTGTTTGTTTGTCTTCTGGTAAGCTGGTACCAGATGGAATTTAGTCTCCTCTCTAGGTTAAGAGAACAAAGTTTTCTTAGAATGCAATTTTTGATAACAGACTATGGATTTCTTTACCTTTCATTGATTTATAATTGTTTTCATCATCTGTTTTTTTACTTCGGTAAAGTAAATAAGCCTTATTTAAGATTTTGGTACATGTAGGATGGACTAAGCTTTCCCCACTCTTGCAAGTTCCCTTAACCCTTCAGATTCTTCTCGTGGGACAAAGATCTCACTTTCCTCCAGAGGGACAATCCAAGCTTTTTATTAGTTGATCTGCCCCTGACATCAGAGTCCATTTGAGCACGAGTTGGCCTATAATTTAGGCATGAAACTATGACTACATAAAGAAAAGGTGACTTTATGATTCAGGGATGGCCATGATATGCCTTGCACTTCAGAGAAAATGGGTTAAAATGATTTTTTTTTCTTCAAAACTGCACAGCCAGTTCTTTCAGCATATGCAATTGAAAACATCTAGTCATTAGGTCAGTTTTCATTCCAATCCCAAAGAAAGGCAATGACAAAGAATATTCAAGCTGCTGCACAATTGCACTCATCTCACACACTAGTAAAGTAATGCTCAAAATTCTCCAAGTTCACATGAACTGTGAACTTCCAAATGTTCAAGAGGGATTTAAAACATGCAGAGAAACCAGAGATCAAACTGCCAACATCCACTGGATCATTGAAAAAGCAAGAGAGTTCCAGAAAAAAAGACATCTATTTCTGCTTTATTGACTATGCCAAAGCCTTTGACTGTGTGGATCACAATAAACTGGGAAAAATTCTGAAAGAGATGGGAATACCAGACCACCTGACCTGTCTCTTGAGAAACCTGTATGCAGGTCAGGAAGAAACAGTTCGAACTGGACATGGAACAACAGACTGGTTCTAACTAGGAAAAGGAATATGTCAAGGCTCTATATTGTCACCCTGCTTATTTAACTTATATGCAAACTACATCATGAGAAACACTGGGCTGGAGGAAGCACATGCTGGAATCCAGATTGCTGGGAGAAATATCAATAATCTCAGATATGCAGATGACACCACCCTTATGGCAGAAAGTGAAGAAGAACTAAAGAGTCTCCAGATGAAAGTGAAAGAGGAGAGTGAAAAAGTTAGCTTAAAGCTCAGCATTCAGAAAACTAAAATCATTGCATCCAGTCTCATCACTTCATGGCAAATAGATGGGAAAACAGAGGTCAGGAGTTCCAGAGGTCAAGTGTGATTAGCCTCGAGACACCTCAGTGGAAACGGGCCTCATCTCGCCTGCAGGGGAGAACCTCCTGGATTTTACCGAGTTGCGGCAGGTGCTCTTGACTTACGACGGGGACCTCATGGACCCACTCTGGTGACCTCAGGAAAGGCCAGTCCCCATGCGAGTTGCTAGAGGGTCTGTCGCTGTTCCTCTCCCGTCGATGCCAGGGCCTAAGACCTTCTGTGGAGTCGGGGCCGGAACCTGAGGATTCCTCTCCAGGGATGACATGCATCTTGGGGTATTTCTGGATTCTCCCCAGGGGAGTCAGTTCTCGTGTCGAGTAGGGGCATGCACGTGCGCTTTCCTCCCTTGCTGTAGCAGCAGTGTCACGCTTCCCGTCGCGTGGATCAAGGGATCTGTGGCTTTCCCTCGAGGCTGTCCCACGAGGCTTTCCCACAGGGCTGTCCACGTGTCACCGTGGTGTGAGTCGATCCTCGGCATGAAAGTCGAGGCAGTGCTGGGAAAACAGGTTTCCCTGGAATGGACTGAGACATCTGGGGGACTCGTTGAATGGTGGCACGACCCTGGAGTTCCTCTCGCCTTTCCTATGGAGAGCGCCTCCACTTGAGATGCGTCGGGAACGCCGGGAATTTTTTCCCGACCACGCAGGGAAAGGATCCCTCCTCTCGAGCTAGGAGGCAGAAACGGGGCCCCTCTGGATGAGGGCGGGGCACTCGTGCTTCCTCTCGAGTGGAGACGGGTATGTCGGGGAACTTCTTGAGTTGCAGCAAGGTTGTGAAAGACCCTTGGAAGTTCCAGAGGTTAGATGTGATTAGCCTCGAGACGCCTCAGCGGAAATGGGCTCATCTCGCCTGGAGGGGAGAACCTCCTGGATTTTCTCGAGTTGCGGCAGGTGCTCTCGACTTACGACGGGGACCTCAGGACCAGACTGGTGGCTTCAAGAAAGGCCAGTCCCCATGTGCGTTGCTCGGGGCCTCTTGGGATTACTCTCCTGTCGATGCGGGGCCTAAGACCTTGTGTGGAGTCGGTGACGGAACCTGAGGATTCCTCTCCAGTGCTGACATGGATCTTGGGGTACTTCTGGAGTCTCCCAGGGGAGTCAGTCCTCGTCTCGAGTGGGGGCATGCACGTGCGCTTTCCTCCCGAGCTGTAGCAGCAGTGTCACGCTTCCCTTTGCGTGGATCATGCGATCTGTGGCTTTCCTTGAGGCTTTCCCACGAGGCTTTCCCACGAGGGCTGGGCTGTCCCACGTGCCACCGTGGTGTGAGTCAATCCTCGGCTTGAAAGTCGAGGCAGTGCAAGGAAAACAGGTTTCCCTCGAATGGACTGAGACATCTGGGGGACTCTGGGAAAGGTGGCACGACCCTGGAGTTCCTCTCGCCCTCCTGTGGAGAGCGCCTCCTCTTGAAATGCGACGGGAACGCCGGGAATTCTTTCCCGTCCACGCAGGGAAAGGATTCCTCCTCTCGAGCTAGGAGGCGGAAACGGGGCTCCTCTGGATGTGGGCAGAACTCTCGTGCTTCCTCTCGAGTAGACACGGGTATGTCGGGGAATTTCCTGAGTTGCAGCAAGGGTGTGAAGGACCCTTTGGAAGTTCCAGAGGTTAGGTGTGATTAGCCTCGAGACGCCTCAGCGGAAATGGGCCTCATCTCACCTGGACGGGAGAACCTCCTGGATTTTCTCGAGTTGCGGCAGGTGCCTCGACTTATGACGGGAAACCTCAGGGACCCGCTCTGGTGGCCTCAGGAAAGGCCAGTCCCCATGCGAGTTGCTCGGGGGCCTCTTGGGATTCCTCTCCTTCGATGCCAGGGCCTAAGACCTTGTGTGGAGTCGGTACCGAAACCTGAGGATTCGTCTCCAGTGCTGACATGGATCTTGGGGTACTTCTGCAGTCTCCCCAGGGGAGTCAGTCCTTGTCTCGAGTGGGGGCATGCACGTGCGCTTTCCTCCCGAGCTGTAGCAGCAGTTTCGCGCTTCCCCTGGCGTGGATCAAGGGATCTGTGGCTTTCCCCTCGAGGCTTTCCCTTGAGGTTTTCCCACGAGGCTTTCCCACGAGGCTTTCCCACAGGGCTGTCCCACGTGCCACCGTGGTGTGAGTCAATCCTCCTCTTGAAAGTCGAGGCAGTGCAGGGAAAACAGGTTTCCCTGGAATGGACTGAGATATCTGGGGGTCTCTGGGAATGGTGGCATGACCCTGGAAATCCTCTCGCCTTTCCTGTGGAGAGCGCCTCCGCTTGAGATGCGACGGGAACGCAGGGAATTCTATCCCGACCTCGCAGGGAAAGGATCCCTCCTCTCGAGCTAGGAGGTGGAAACGGGGCTCCTCAGGATGTGGGGGGAACTCTCGTGCTTCCTCTCGAGTGGAGACTGGTATGTCGGGGAACATCTTTGAGTTGCAGCAGGGTGTGAAGGACCTTCTGGAGTCTCTCCAGGGGAGTCAGTCCTCGTCTCGAGTGGGGCACGCACGTGCGCTTTCCTCCCGAGCTGTAGCAGCAGTGGCGCTCTTCCCTTCGCGTGGATCAAGGATCTGTGGCTTTCAATTGAGGCTTTCCCACGAGCCTTTCCCAGGAGGCTTTCTCACAGGGCTCTCCCACCTGCCACCGTGGTATGAGTCGATCCTCGGCTGGAAAGTCGAGGCAGTGCACGGAAAACAGGTTTCCCTGGAATGGACTGAGACATCTGGGGACTCTGGGAATGGTGGCACGACCCTGGAGTTCCTCTCACCTTTCCTGTGGAGAGCGCCTCCTCTTGAGATGCGACGGGAACGCGGGAATTCTTTCCCGACCACGCAGGGAAAGGATCCCTCCTCTCGAGCTAGAAGCCGGAAACGGGGCTACTCTGGATGTGGGCAGAACTCTCGTGCTTCCACTCGAGTGGAGACGGGTATGTCGGGAACTTCTTGATTTGCAGCAAGGGTGTGGATGACTCTTTGGAAGTTCTAAAGGTTAGGTGTGATTAGCCTCGAGACGCCTCAGCGGAAATGGGCCTCATTTCGCCTAGACGGGGGAACCTCCTGGATTTTATCGAGTTGCAGCAGGTGCTCTCGACTTATGTCGGGGACCTCAGGGACCTGCTCTGGTGGCCTCAGGAAAGGCCAGTCCCCAAGCAAGTTGCTCGGGGGCCTCTAGAGATTCCTCTCCCGTCGATTTGCCGGGCCTAAGATCTTGTGTGGAGTCGGTGCCAGAAACGGAGCATTCCTCTCCAGTGCTGACATGGATCTTGGGGTACTTCTGGAGTCTCCCCAGGGGAGTCAGTCCTCGTCTGGAAGTGGGGCATGCACGTGCGCTTTCGTCCGAGCTGTAGCAGCAGTGTCGCGCTTCCCTTCCGTGGATCAAGGGATCTGTGGCTGTCCCTCGAGGCTTTCCCACGAAACTTTCCCACGAGGCTTTCCACGAGGCTTATCCCACAGGGCTGTCCCACGTGCCACCGTGGTGTGAGTTGATCCTCGACTTGAAAGTCGAGGCAGTGCAGGGAAATCAGGTTTCCCTGGAATGGACGAGACTGGTGTCTCTGGAATGATGGCAAGACCCTGGAGTTCCTCTCGCCCTTCCTGTGGAGAGCGCCTCCTCTTGAGATGCGACGGGAACGCCGGGAATTCTTTCCCGAACACGCAGCGAAAGGATGCCTCCTCTCGAGTAGGAGGCGGAAACGGGGGCTCCTTTGGATGTGGGCGGGACTCTCATGCTTCCTCTCGAGTGGAGACGGGTATGTCGGGGAACTTCTTGTGTTGCATCAAGGGTGTAAAGGACCCTTTGGAAGTTCCAGAGGTTAGGTGTGATTTGCCTGGAGACGCCTCAGCGGAAATGGGCCTCATCTCGCTGGAGGGGAGAACCTCCTGGATTTTCTCGATTTGCGGCAGGTGCTCTCGACTTTCCACGGGGACCTCAGGGACCCGCTCTGGTGGCCTCAGGAAAGGCCAGTCCCATGCGAGTTGCTCAAGGGCCTCCCGGGATTCCGCACCCGTTGATGCCAGGGCATAAGACCTTGTGTGGAGTTAGCACCGGAACCTGAGGATTCCTCTCCAGTGCTGACATGGATCTTGGGGTACTTCTGGAGTCTCGCCAGGGGCGTCAGTCCTCGTCTTGAGTGGGGGGCATGCACGTGCGCTTTCCTCCGGAGTTGTAGCGGCAGTGTCACCCTTCCCTTCGCGTGGAACAAGGGATCTGTGGCTTTCCCTCGAGGCTTTCCCTTGAGGCTTTCCCACGAGGCTTTCCCACAGGGCTGACCCGTGCCACGTGGTGTGAGTCGATCCTCGGTATGAAAGTCGAGGCAGTGCAGGGAAAGCAGGTTTCCCTGGAAAGGACTGAGACATCTGGGGGACTCTGGGAATGGTGGCATGACCGTGGAGTTCCTCTCGCCTTTCCTGTGGAGAGCGCCTCCTCTTGAGATGCGACGGAACGCCGGGAATTCTTTCCCGAACACGCAGGGAAAGGGTCCCTCCTCTCGAGCTTGGAGTCGGAAACGGGGCTCCTTTGGATGCGGGCGAGATTCTCGTGCTTCCTCTCGATTGGAGACGGGTATGTCGGGGAACATCTTGAGTTGCAACAAGGTGTGAAAGACCTTTGGAA
>NW_017215263.1:0-14055 GCF_001704415.2 Capra hircus
GAGCTAATCACACCTACCTCTGGAACTTCCAAAGGGTCCTTCACACCCTTGCTGCAACTCAAGAAGTTCCCCGACATACCCGTCTCCACTCGAGAGGGAGCACGAGAGTCCCGCCCTCATCCAGAGGAGCCCCGTTTCCGCCTCCTAGCTCGAGAGGAGGGATCCTTCCCCTGCGTGGTCGGGAAAGAATTCCGGCGTTTCCGTCGCATCCCAAGAGGAGGAGCTCTCCACAGGAAAGGCGAGAGGAACTCCAGGGTCGTGCCACCATTCCCAGAGTCCCCCAGATGTCTCAGTCCATTCCAGGGAAACCTGTTTTCCCTGCACTGCCTCGACTTTTAAGCCGAGGATCGACTCACACCACGGTGGCACGTTGGACAGCCCTGTGGGAAAGCCTCGAGGGAAAGCCACAGATCCATCGATCAAGCGAAGGGAAGCGTTACACTGCTGCTAGAGCTGGGGAGGAAAGCGCATGTGCATGCCCCCACTCGAGACGTGGACTGACTCCCCTGGGGAGACTCCAGAAGTACCACAAGATCCATGCCAGCCCTGGAGAGGAATCCTCAGGTTCAGGCACCGACTCCACACAAGCTCTTAGGCCCCGGGATCGATGGGAGAGGAATCCAGAGAGTCCCCCGAGCAACTCGCATCGGGACTGGTCTGTCCTGAGGCCACCAGAGCGGGTTCCTGAGGTCCCTGTCGTAAGTCGAGAGCACCTGCCGCCACTCGAGAAAATCCAGGAGGTTCTCCCCTCCAGGTGAGATGAGGCCCATTTCTGCTGAGGCGTCTCGAGGCTAATCACACCTAACCTCAAGAATTTCCAAAGGGCCCTTCACACGCTTGCTGCAACTCAAGAAGTTCCCCGACATACCCGTCTCCACTCGAGAGGAAGCACGAGAGTCCCGCCCACATCCAGAGGAGCCCCGTTTTCGCCTCTTGCTCGAGAGGAGGGATCCTTTCTCTGCGTGGTCGGGAAAGAATTCCCGGCATTCCCGTCGCATCTCAAGAGGAGGCGCTCTCCACAGGAAAGGCGAGAGGAACTCCAGGGTCGTGCCACCATTCCCAGAGTCCCCCAGATGTCTCAGTCCGTTCCAGGGAAACCTGTTTTCCCTGCACTGCCTCGACTTTCAAGCCGAGGATCGACTCACACCACGGTGGCTCGTGGGACAGCCCTGAGGGAAAGCCTAGTGGGAAAGCCACAGATCCCTTGATCCACGCGAAGGGAAGCGTGACACTGCTGCTACAGCTTCGGGAGGAAAGCGCACGTGCATGCCCCTACTCGAGACGAGGACTGACTCCCCTGGGAAGACTCAGGAAGTACCCCAAGATCCATGTCAGCACTGGAGAGGAATCCTCAGGTTCCGGCACCGACTCCACTCAAGGTCTTATGCCGGGGTCCAGCCCCGGTGGATCCAGGGAATTTGAAGGGTGGACGGCGTTGGCGTGGAAAGTCTTGTTTATTTATTAATGTAAGATTAGATTAGGAAACTATAGTGTAGTAAGAAGATTAAGTGGAGGAAGAGGGCTGAATAGCTTGGTTTACGCGGACGGCCAATAAAATTCCAGACAAGCAATTTGCACCACCTACGTTGGGCCACCGGCGCCCGCTTGAATATCTAAGGGTGCCTTGCCTTTAGCTCCCTTTCGTGCGGGTCTTAACAGCCAGGGCAAGTAAGTAGACCTGGCGAGCCTCCGCACTCCAGGTGGAGATTCAGCCTGAAGTTAAAGTAAAGAGCAGAGGGAAGGAAAGGTAGAGAAGAAGAAAGAGAGAGAAAGACACAGGGGGAGCCAGAGTCCCAAGAAACCTATCTGAGAGACTAGTTCGAGAAGCTGGTCCAAGAAATTGGCCCCCGGCCCCTGGCCTCCTCCTTTATTGTTCAGAAGGCCTTTTATACTTTTGATAAAACATGGAGATCAATGGATAACACAAAATTATGTAGTGTTCGCAACCCAGATTCTTTCTGTATATCATTTTGTATACAAAAGGTCTCAGGTGATTTACATTATCTTTTGGCCAAGAGGCTTGTTAACACTTTTTGGCTCTCTTCCTTAATGAATGTTAATTTTGTTTCCCCTGAAGTGTTTTTCTTTAATCTGCATCTCCTTAAAGCATTAAAGTTACATCTCTATAGAACAAAGGTGCAGTGGGTTATAACAAAGAAGGTACTTAACTCAAAGATCTAATGTTGCTAATACCAGGTCTACTACTTGTTTTTCTATATACCAACTATATCTAAAAACAAAGGATATGAAAATTTGGCAGCAAGCATTGACCCAAAAAACGAAACTTTTAATCAGTCCTATTCTAAAGATTTTGACTCCTCGGAAGCTCCTGCATTCCTAGGATGTTTTAAGCTTCCTGTGCCTCCTGCGGTCAGGAGGCCTCAAACAATCACAAGCGCAGCTGTACGAGTCCTACAGGCAGGCTAGAAAGCCATCAGAGGGTTTTTGGATTGAAACACTCTTTCAAATGCAGAAGAGTAACGCCCTGAATTGACTTTTTCCAGAAAAGGTCAGAAGAGTGAAAAAGCAGAGCACAAAACCCGGCAGATTTTTGTTGGGGTACATGCTTAAAAATTTCCAGAGGGGTCCATGAAGTCTGAGCACGCGTTGCGTATGTCAGCTTCCTTCCTCATAACCTTGTCACGGGCGGGCTTCCTCACACTGGCTCCCGGCAGTCTTAGGCCCCGGCATCGACGGGAGAGGAATCCCGAGAGGCCCCCGAGCAACTCGCATGCGGACTGGCCTTTCCTGAGGCCACCAGAGCGGGTCCCTGAGGTCCCCGTCGTAAGTCGAGAGCACCTGCCGCAACTCGAGAAAATCCAGGAGGTTCTCCCATCCAGGCGAGATGAGGCCCATTTTCGCGGAGGCGTCTCGAGGCTAATCACACCTAACCTCTGGAACGTCCAAAGGGTCCTTCACACCCTTGCTGCAACTCAAGAAGTTCCCCGACATACCGGTCTCCACTCGAGAGGAAGCACGAGAGTCCCGCCCACATCCAGAGGAACCCCGTTTCCGCCTCATAGCTCGAGAGGAGGGATCCTTTCCCTGCGTGGTCGGGAAAAA
Organism: Capra hircus; assembly: GCF_001704415.2. NCBI lineage: Eukaryota > Metazoa > Chordata > Mammalia > Artiodactyla > Bovidae > Capra > Capra hircus. The sequence goes on from NW_017215263.1 coordinate 3,064, forward strand.
TTTCCCCGCATTCCCGTCGCATCTCCAGAGGAGGCGCTCTCCACAGGAAAGGCGAGAGGAACTCCAGGGTCGTGCCACCATTCCCAGAGTCCCACAGATGTCTCAGTCCATTCCAGGGAAACCTGTTTTCCCTGCACTCCCTCGACTTTCTAGCCGAGGATCGACACACACCACGGTGGCACGTGGGACAGCCCTGTGGGAAAGCCTCGTGGGAAAGCCTCGTGGGAAAGCCTCATGGAAAAGCCTCGAGGGAAAGCCACAGATCCCTTCACCTCGCGAAGGGAAGCGTGACACTGCTGCTACAGCTCGGGAGGAAAGCGCACGTGCATGCCCCCACTCGAGACGAGGACTGACTCCCCTGGGGAGACTCCAAAAGTACCCCAAGATCCATGTCAGCACTGGAGAGGAATCGTCTGGTTCTGGCACCGACTCCACACAAGGCCTTAGGGCCCCGCATCGACGGGAGAGGAATCAGGAGAGGCCCCAGAGCAACTCGCATGGTGACTGGCCTTTCCTGAGGCCACCAGAGTGGGTCCCTGAGGTCCCCGTTGTAAGACGAGATTACCTGCTCCAACTCGAGAAAATCCAGGAGGTTCTCCCCTCCAGGCGAGATGAGCCCCATTTCCACTGAGGCGTCTCGAGGCTAATCACACCTAAACTCTGGAACTTCCAAAGGGTCCTTCACACCCTTGCTGCAACTAAAGAAGTTCCCCGACATACCCGTCTCCACTCGAGAGGAAGCACGAGAGTCCCGCCCACATCCAGAGGAGCCCCGTTTCCGCCTCCTAGCTCTAGAGGAGGGATCATTTCCCTGCGTGTTCGGGAAAGAATTCCCGGCGTTCCCGTCGCATCTCAAGTGGAGGCGCTCTCCACAGGAAAGGCGAGAGGAACTCCAGGGTCGTGCCACCTTTCCCTGAGTCCCACAGATGTCTCAGTCCATTCCAGGGAAACCTGTTTTCCCTGCACTGCCTCGACATTCAAGGCGAGGATCGACTCACAACACGGTGGTACGTGGGATAGCCCTGTGGGAAAGCCTCGTGGGAAAGCCTCGAGGGAAAGCCACAGATCCCTTGATCCACGCAAAGGGAAGCATGACACTGCTGCTACAGCCCGGGAGGTAAATGCACGTGCATGCCCCCACTCGAGACGGGGACTGACTCCCCTGGGGAGACTCCAGAAGTACCCCAAGATCCATGTCAGCACTGGAGAGGAATCCTCAGGTTCCGGCACTGACACCACACAAGGTCTTATGCCGGGGTCCAGCCCCGGTGGATCCAGGAAATTCGAAGGGTGGACGGCGTTGGCGTGGAAAGACTTGTTTATTTATTAATGTAAGATTAGATTAGGAAACTATAGTGTAGTAAGAAGATTAATTGGAGGAAGAGGGCTGAATAGGTTGGTTTACGCGGAAGGCCAATAAAATTCCAGACAAGGAATTTGCACCACCTACGTTGGGCCACCGGCGCCCTCTTGAATATCTAAGGGTGCCTCGCCTTAAGCTCCCTTTCGTGCGGGTCTTAACAGCCAGGGCAAGTAAGTAGACCTGGCGAGCCTCCGCACTCCAGGTGGAGATTCAGCCTGAAGTTAAAGTAAAGAGCAGAGGGAAGGAAAGGTAGAGAAGAAGAAAGAGAGAGAAAGACACAGGGGGAGCCAGAGTCCCAAGAAACCAGGCTGAGAGACTAGTTCGAGAAGCTGGTCCGAGAAACTGGCCCCCGGCCCCTGGCCTCCTCCTTTATTGTTCAGAAGGCCTTTTATACTTTTGATAAAACATGGAGATCAATGGATAACACAAAATTATGTAGTGTTCGCAACCCAGATTCTTTCTGTATATCATTTTGTATACAAAAGGTCTCAGGTGATTTACATTATCTTCTGGCCAAGAGGCTTGTTAACACTTTTTGGCTCTCTTCCTTAATGAATGTTAATTTTGTTTCCCCTGAAGTGTTTTTCTTTAATCTGCATCTCCTTAAAGCATTAAAGTTACATCTCTATAGAACAAAGGTGCAGTGGGTTATAACAAAGAAGGTACTTAACTCAAAGATCTAATGTTGCTAATACCAGGTCTACTACTTGTTTTTCTATATACCAACTATATCTAAAAATAAAGGATATGAAAATTTGGCAGCAAGCATTGACCCAAAAAACGAAACTTTTAATCAGTCCTATTCTAAAGATTTTGACTCCTCGGAAGCTCCTGCATTCCTAGGATGTTTTAAGCTTCCTGTGCCTCCTGCGGTCAGGAGGCCTCAAACAATCACAAGCGCAGCTGTACGAGTCCTACAGGCAGGCTAGAAAGCCATCAGAGGGTTTTTGGATTGAAACACTCTTTCAAATGCAGAAGAGTAACGCCCTGAATTGACTTTTTCCAGAAAAGGTCAGAAGAGTGAAAAAGCAGAGCACAAAACCCGGCAGATTTTTGTTGGGGTACATGCTTAAAAATTTCCAGAGGGGTCCCTGAAGTCTGAGCACGCCTTGCTTATGTCAGCTTCCTTCCTCATAACCTTGTCACGGTCGGGCTTCCTCACACTGGCTCCTGGCAGTCTTAGGCCCCGGCATCGACGGGAGAGGAATCCCGAGAGGCCCCCGAGCAACTCGCATGGGGACTGGCCTTTCCTGAGGCCACAAGAGCGGGTCCCTGATCCGCGTCGTAAGTCGAGAGCACCGGCCGCTACTCGAGAAAATCCAGGAGGTTCTCCCCTCCAGGCGAGATGAGGCCCATTTCCGCTGAGGCGTCTCGAGGCTAATCACACCTACCTCTGGAACTTCCAAAGGGTCCTTCACACCCTTGCTGCAACTCAAGAAGTTCCCCGACATACCCGTCTCCACTCGAGAGGGAGCACGAGAGTCCCGCCCTCATCCAGAGGAGCCCCGTTTCCGCCTCCTAGCTCGAGAGGAGGGATCCTTCCCCTGCGTGGTCTGGAAAGAATTCCCGGCGTTTCCGTCGCATCCCAAGAGGAGGAGCTCTCCACAGGAAAGGCGAGAGGAACTCCAGGGTCGTGCCACCATTCCCAGAGTCCCCCAGATGTCTCAGTCCATTCCAGGGAAACCTGTTTTCCCTGCACTGCCTCGACTTTTAAGCCGAGGATCGACTCACACCACGGTGGCACGTTGGACAGCCCTGTGGGAAAGCCTCGAGGGAAAGCCACAGATCCATCGATCCAAGCGAAGGGAAGCGTTACACTGCTGCTAGAGCTGGGGAGGAAAGCGCATGTGCATGCCCCCACTCGAGACGTGGACTGACTCCCCTGGGGAGACTCCAGAAGTACCACAAGATCCATGCCAGCCCTGGAGAGGAATCCTCAGGTTCAGGCACCGACTCCACACAAGCTCTTAGGCCCCGGGATCGATGGGAGAGGAATCCAGAGAGTCCCCCGAGCAACTCGCATCGGGACTGGTCTGTCCTGAGGCCACCAGAGCGGGTTCCTGAGGTCCCTGTCGTAAGTCGAGAGCACCTGCCGCCACTCGAGAAAATCCAGGAGGTTCTCCCCTCCAGGTGAGATGAGGCCCATTTCTGCTGAGGCGTCTCGAGGCTAATCACACCTAACCTCAAGAATTTCCAAAGGGCCCTTCACACGCTTGCTGCAACTCAAGAAGTTCCCCGACATACCCGTCTCCACTCGAGAGGAAGCACGAGAGTCCCGCCCACATCCAGAGGAGCCCCGTTTTCGCCTCTTGCTCGAGAGAAGGGATCCTTTCTCTGCGTGGTCGGGAAAGAATTCCCGGCATTCCCGTCGCATCTCAAGAGGAGGCGCTCTCCACAGGAAAGGCGAGAGGAACTCCAGGGTCGTGCCACCATTCCCAGAGTCCCCCAGATGTCTCAGTCCGTTCCAGGGAAACCTGTTTTCCCTGCACTGCCTCGACTTTCAAGCCGAGGATCGACTCACACCACGGTGGCTCGTGGGACAGCCCTGAGGGAAAGCCTAGTGGGAAAGCCACAGATCCCTTGGTCCACGCGAAGGGAAGCGTGACACTGCTGCTACAGCTCGGGAGGAAAGCGCACGTGCATGCCCCTACTCGAGACGAGGACTGACTCCCCTGGGAAGACTCAGGAAGTACCCCAAGATCCATGTCAGCACTGGAGAGGAATCCTCAGGTTCCGGCACCGACTCCACTCAAGGTCTTATGCCGGGGTCCAGCCCCGGTGGATCCAGGGAATTTGAAGGGTGGACGGCGTTGGCGTGGAAAGTCTTGTTTATTTATTAATGTAAGATTAGATTAGGAAACTATAGTGTAGTAAGAAGATTAAGTGGAGGAAGAGGGCTGAATAGCTTGGTTTACGCGGACGGCCAATAAAATTCCAGACAAGCAATTTGCACCACCTACGTTGGGCCACCGGCGCCCGCTTGAATATCTAAGGGTGCCTTGCCTTTAGCTCCCTTTCGTGCGGGTCTTAACAGCCAGGGCAAGTAAGTAGACCTGGCGAGCCTCCGCACTCCAGGTGGAGATTCAGCCTGAAGTTAAAGTAAAGAGCAGAGGGAAGGAAAGGTAGAGAAGAAGAAAGAGAGAGAAAGACACAGGGGGAGCCAGAGTCCCAAGAAACCTATCTGAGAGACTAGTTCGAGAAGCTGGTCCAAGAAATTGGCCCCCGGCCCCTGGCCTCCTCCTTTATTGTTCAGAAGGCCTTTTATACTTTTGATAAAACATGGAGATCAATGGATAACACAAAATTATGTAGTGTTCGCAACCCAGATTCTTTCTGTATATCATTTTGTATACAAAAGGTCTCAGGTGATTTACATTATCTTTTGGCCAAGAGGCTTGTTAACACTTTTTGGCTCTCTTCCTTAATGAATGTTAATTTTGTTTCCCCTGAAGTGTTTTTCTTTAATCTGCATCTCCTTAAAGCATTAAAGTTACATCTCTATAGAACAAAGGTGCAGTGGGTTATAACAAAGAAGGTACTTAACTCAAAGATCTAATGTTGCTAATACCAGGTCTACTACTTGTTTTTCTATATACCAACTATATCTAAAAACAAAGGATATGAAAATTTGGCAGCAAGCATTGACCCAAAAAACGAAACTTTTAATCAGTCCTATTCTAAAGATTTTGACTCCTCGGAAGCTCCTGCATTCCTAGGATGTTTTAAGCTTCCTGTGCCTCCTGCGGTCAGGAGGCCTCAAACAATCACAAGCGCAGCTGTACGAGTCCTACAGGCAGGCTAGAAAGCCATCAGAGGGTTTTTGGATTGAAACACTCTTTCAAATGCAGAAGAGTAACGCCCTGAATTGACTTTTTCCAGAAAAGGTCAGAAGAGTGAAAAAGCAGAGCACAAAACCCGGCAGATTTTTGTTGGGGTACATGCTTAAAAATTTCCAGAGGGGTCCATGAAGTCTGAGCACGCGTTGCGTATGTCAGCTTCCTTCCTCATAACCTTGTCACGGGCGGGCTTCCTCACACTGGCTCCCGGCAGTCTTAGGCCCCGGCATCGACGGGAGAGGAATCCCGAGAGGCCCCCGAGCAACTCGCATGCGGACTGGCCTTTCCTGAGGCCACCAGAGCGGGTCCCTGAGGTCCCCGTCGTAAGTCGAGAGCACCTGCCGCAACTCGAGAAAATCCAGGAGGTTCTCCCATCCAGGCGAGATGAGGCCCATTTTCGCGGAGGCGTCTCGAGGCTAATCACACCTAACCTCTGGAACGTCCAAAGGGTCCTTCACACCCTTGCTGCAACTCAAGAAGTTCCCCGACATACCGGTCTCCACTCGAGAGGAAGCACGAGAGTCCCGCCCACATCCAGAGGAACCCCGTTTCCGCCTCATAGCTCGAGAGGAGGGATCCTTTCCCTGCGTGGTCGGGAAAAATTTCCCCGCATTCCCGTCGCATCTCCAGAGGAGGCGCTCTCCACAGGAAAGGCGAGAGGAACTCCAGGGTCGTGCCACCATTCCCAGAGTCCCACAGATGTCTCAGTCCATTCCAGGGAAACCTGTTTTCCCTGCACTCCCTCGACTTTCTAGCCGAGGATCGACACACACCACGGTGGCACGTGGGACAGCCCTGTGGGAAAGCCTCGTGGGAAAGCCTCGTGGGAAAGCCTCATGGAAAAGCCTCGAGGGAAAGCCACAGATCCCTTCACCTCGCGAAGGGAAGCGTGACACTGCTGCTACAGCTCGGGAGGAAAGCGCACGTGCATGCCCCCACTCGAGACGAGGACTGACTCCCCTGGGGAGACTCCAAAAGTACCCCAAGATCCATGTCAGCACTGGAGAGGAATCGTCTGGTTCTGGCACCGACTCCACACAAGGCCTTAGGGCCCCGCATCGACGGGAGAGGAATCAGGAGAGGCCCCAGAGCAACTCGCATGGTGACTGGCCTTTCCTGAGGCCACCAGAGTGGGTCCCTGAGGTCCCCGTTGTAAGACGAGATTACCTGCTCCAACTCGAGAAAATCCAGGAGGTTCTCCCCTCCAGGCGAGATGAGCCCCATTTCCACTGAGGCGTCTCGAGGCTAATCACACCTAAACTCTGGAACTTCCAAAGGGTCCTTCACACCCTTGCTGCAACTAAAGAAGTTCCCCGACATACCCGTCTCCACTCGAGAGGAAGCACGAGAGTCCCGCCCACATCCAGAGGAGCCCCGTTTCCGCCTCCTAGCTCTAGAGGAGGGATCATTTCCCTGCGTGTTCGGGAAAGAATTCCCGGCGTTCCCGTCGCATCTCAAGTGGAGGCGCTCTCCACAGGAAAGGCGAGAGGAACTCCAGGGTCGTGCCACCTTTCCCTGAGTCCCACAGATGTCTCAGTCCATTCCAGGGAAACCTGTTTTCCCTGCACTGCCTCGACATTCAAGGCGAGGATCGACTCACAACACGGTGGTACGTGGGATAGCCCTGTGGGAAAGCCTCGTGGGAAAGCCTCGAGGGAAAGCCACAGATCCCTTGATCCACGCAAAGGGAAGCATGACACTGCTGCTACAGCCCGGGAGGTAAATGCACGTGCATGCCCCCACTCGAGACGGGGACTGACTCCCCTGGGGAGACTCCAGAAGTACCCCAAGATCCATGTCAGCACTGGAGAGGAATCCTCAGGTTCCGGCACTGACACCACACAAGGTCTTATGCCGGGGTCCAGCCCCGGTGGATCCAGGAAATTCGAAGGGTGGACGGCGTTGGCGTGGAAAGACTTGTTTATTTATTAATGTAAGATTAGATTAGGAAACTATAGTGTAGTAAGAAGATTAATTGGAGGAAGAGGGCTGAATAGGTTGGTTTACGCGGAAGGCCAATAAAATTCCAGACAAGGAATTTGCACCACCTACGTTGGGCCACCGGCGCCCTCTTGAATATCTAAGGGTGCCTCGCCTTAAGCTCCCTTTCGTGCGGGTCTTAACAGCCAGGGCAAGTAAGTAGACCTGGCGAGCCTCCGCACTCCAGGTGGAGATTCAGCCTGAAGTTAAAGTAAAGAGCAGAGGGAAGGAAAGGTAGAGAAGAAGAAAGAGAGAGAAAGACACAGGGGGAGCCAGAGTCCCAAGAAACCAGGCTGAGAGACTAGTTCGAGAAGCTGGTCCGAGAAACTGGCCCCCGGCCCCTGGCCTCCTCCTTTATTGTTCAGAAGGCCTTTTATACTTTTGATAAAACATGGAGATCAATGGATAACACAAAATTATGTAGCTGTTCAGCAACCCAGATTCTTTCTGTATCATCATTTTGTATACAAAAGGTCTCAGGTGATTTACATTATCTTCTGGCCAAGAGGCTTGTTAACACTTTTTGGCTCTCTTCCTTAATGAATGTTAATTTTGTTTCCCCTGAAGTGTTTTTCTTTAATCTGCATCTCCTTAAAGCATTAAAGTTACATCTCTATAGAACAAAGGTGCAGTGGGTTATAACAAAGAAGGTACTTAACTCAAAGATCTAATGTTGCTAATACCAGGTCTACTACTTGTTTTTCTATATACCAACTATATCTAAAAATAAAGGATATGAAAATTTGGCAGCAAGCATTGACCCAAAAAACGAAACTTTTAATCAGTCCTATTCTAAAGATTTTGACTCCTCGGAAGCTCCTGCATTCCTAGGATGTTTTAAGCTTCCTGTGCCTCCTGCGGTCAGGAGGCCTCAAACAATCACAAGCGCAGCTGTACGAGTCCTACAGGCAGGCTAGAAAGCCATCAGAGGGTTTTTGGATTGAAACACTCTTTCAAATGCAGAAGAGTAACGCCCTGAATTGACTTTTTCCAGAAAAGGTCAGAAGAGTGAAAAAGCAGAGCACAAAACCCGGCAGATTTTTGTTGGGGTACATGCTTAAAAATTTCCAGAGGGGTCCCTGAAGTCTGAGCACGCCTTGCTTATGTCAGCTTCCTTCCTCATAACCTTGTCACGGTCGGGCTTCCTCACACTGGCTCCTGGCAGTCTTAGGCCCCGGCATCGACGGGAGAGGAATCCCGAGAGGCCCCCGAGCAACTCGCATGCGGACTGGCCTTTTCTGAGGCCACCAGAGCGGGTCCCTGATCCGCGTCGTAAGTCGAGAGCACCGGCCGCTACTCGAGAAAATCCAGGAGGTTCTCCCCTCCAGGCGAGATGAGGCCCATTTCCGCTGAGGCGTCTCGAGGCTAATCACACCTACCTCTGGAACTTCCAAAGGGTCCTTCACACCCTTGCTGCAACTCAAGAAGTTCCCCGACATACCCGTCTCCACTCGAGAGGGAGCACGAGAGTCCCGCCCTCATCCAGAGGAGCCCCGTTTCCGCCTCCTAGCTCGAGAGGAGGGATCCTTCCCCTGCGTGGTCTGGGAAAGAATTCCCGGCGTTTCCGTCGCATCTCAAGAGGAGGAGCTCTCCACAGGAAAGGCGAGAGGAACTCCAGGGTCGTGCCACCATTCCCAGAGTCCCCCAGATGTCTCAGATCCATTCCAGGGAAACCTGTTTTCCCTGCACTGCCTCGACTTTTAAGCCGAGGATCGACTCACACCACGGTGGCACGTTGGACAGCCCTGTGGGAAAGCCTCGAGGGAAAGCCACAGATCCATCGATCCAAGCGAAGGGAAGCGTTACACTGCTGCTAGAGCTGGGGAGGAAAGCGCATGTGCATGCCCCCACTCGAGACGTGGACTGACTCCCCTGGGGAGACTCCAGAAGTACCACAAGATCCATGCCAGCCCTGGAGAGGAATCCTCAGGTTCAGGCACCGACTCCACACAAGCTCTTAGGCCCCGGGATCGATGGGAGAGGAATCCAGAGAGTCCCCGAGCAACTCGCATCGGGACTGGTCTGTCCTGAGGCCACCAGAGCGGGTTCCTGAGGTCCCTGTCGTAAGTCGAGAGCACCTGCCGCCACTCGAGAAAATCCAGGAGGTTCTCCCCTCCAGGTGAGATGAGGCCCATTTCTGCTGAGGCGTCTCGAGGCTAATCACACCTAACCTCAAGAATTTCCAAAGGGCCCTTCACACGCTTGCTGCAACTCAAGAAGTTCCCCGACATACCCGTCTCCACTCGAGAGGAAGCACGAGAGTCCCGCCCACATCCAGAGGAGCCCCGTTTTCGCCTCTTGCTCGAGAGAAGGGATCCTTTCTCTGCGTGGTCGGGAAAGAATTCCCAGGCATTCCCGTCGCATCTCAAGAGGAGGCGCTCTCCACAGGAAAGGCGAGAGGAACTCCAGGGTCGTGCCACCATTCCCAGAGTCCCCCAGATGTCTCAGTCCGTTCCAGGGAAACCTGTTTTCCCTGCACTGCCTCGACTTTCAAGCCGAGGATCGACTCACACCACGGTGGCTCGTGGGACAGCCCTGAGGGAAAGCCTAGTGGGAAAGCCACAGATCCCTTGGTCCACGCGAAGGGAAGCGTGACACTGCTGCTACAGCTCGGGAGGAAAGCGCACGTGCATGCCCCTACTCGAGACGAGGACTGACTCCCCTGGGAAGACTCCAGGAAGTACCCCAAGATCCATGTCAGCACTGGAGAGGAATCCTCAGGTTCCGGCACCGACTCCACTCAAGGTCTTATGCGCGGGTCCAGCCCCGGTGGATCCAGGAATTTGAAGGGTGGACGGCGTTGGCGTGGAAAGTCTTGTTTTATTTATTAATGTAAGATTAGATTAGGAAACTATAGTGTAGTAAGAAGATTAAGTGGAGGAAGAGGGCTGAATAGCTTGGTTTACGCGACGGCCAATAAAATTCCAGACAAGCAATTTGCACCACCTACGTTGGGCCACCGGCGCCCGCTTGAATATCTAAGGGTGCCTTGCCTTTAGCTCCTTTCGTGCGGGTCTTAACAGCCAGGGCAAGTAAGTAGACCCTGGCGAGCTCCGCACTCCAGGTGGAGATTCAGCCTGAAGTTAAAGTAAAGAGCAGAGGGAAGGAAAGGTAGAGAAGAAGAAAGAGAGAGAAAAGACACAGGGGAGCCAGAGTCCAAGAAACCAGGCTGAGAGACTAGTTCGAGAAGCTGGTCCGAGAAATTGGCCCCCGGCCCCTGGCCTCCTCCTTTATTGTTCAGAAGGCCTTTTATACTTTTGATAAAACATGGAGATCAATGGATAACACAAAATTATGTAGTGTTCGCAACCCAGATTCTTTCTGTATATCATTTTGTATACAAAAGGTCTCAGGTGATTTACATTATCTTTTGGCCAAGAGGCTTGTTAACACTTTTTGGCTCTCTTCCTTAATGAATGTTAATTTTGTTTCCCCTGAAGTGTTTTTCTTTAATCTGCATCTCCTTAAAGCATTAAAGTTACATCTCTATAGAACAAAGGTGCAGTGGGTTATAACAAAGAAGGTACTTAACTCAAAGATCTAATGTTGCTAATACCAGGTCTACTACTTGTTTTTCTATATACCAACTATATCTAAAAACAAAGGATATGAAAATTTGGCAGCAAGCATTGACCGCAAAAAACGAAACTTTTAATCAGTCCTATTCTAAAGATTTTGACTCCTCGGAAGCTCCTGCATTCCTAGGATGTTTTAAGCTTCCTGTGCCTCCTGCGGTCAGGAGGCTCAAACAATCACAAGCGCAGCTGTACGAGTCCCTACAGGCAGGCTAGAAAGGCCATCAGAGGGTTTTTG
>NW_017215264.1:0-14054 GCF_001704415.2 Capra hircus
GAGAGGAAACCGAGAAGCTGCGAGAGGGCCCCGAACAACTCGCATGGGGACTGGCCTTTCCTGAGGCCACCAGAGCGGGTCCCTGAGGTCCCGTCGTAAGTCGAGAGCACCTGCCGCAACTCGAGAAAATCCAGGAGGTTCTCCCCTCCAGGCGAGATGAGGCCCATTTCCGCTGAGGCGTCTCGAGGCTAATCACACCTAAACTCTGGAACTTCCAAAGGGTCCTTCACACCCTTGCTGCAACTCAAGAAGTTCCCCGACATACCCGTCTCCACTCGAGAGGAAGCACGAGAGTCCCGCCCACATCCAGAGGAGCCCCGTTTCCGCCTCCTAGCTCGAGAGGAGGGATCCTTTCCCTGCGGTCGGGAAAGAATTCCCGGCGTTCCCGTCGCATCTCAAGAGGAGGCGCTCTCCACAGGAAAGGCGAGAGGAACTCCAGGGTCGTGCCACCATTCCCAGAGTCCCCCATGTGTCAGTCCATTCCAGGGAAACCTGTTTTCCCTGCACTGCCTCGACTTTCAAGCCGAGGATCGACTCACACCACGGTGGCACGTGGGACAGCCCTGTGGGAAAGCCTCGTGGGAAAGCCTCGAGGGAAAGCCCTGAAACCCTTGATCCACGCGAAGGGAAGCGTGACACTGCTGCTACAGCTCGGAGGAAAGCGCACGTGCATGCCCCACTCGAGACGAGGACTGACTCCCCTGGGGAGACTCCAGAAGTACCCAAGATCCATGTCAGCACTGGAGAGGAATCCTCAGGTTCCGGCACGACTCCACACAAGGTTTAGGCCCCAGCATCGACGGGAGAGGAACCCGAGGCCCCGAGAGCCCCCAACTGCATGGGGACTGGCCTTTCCTGAGGCCACCAGAGCGGGTCCCTGAGGTCCCAGTCGTAAGTCGAGAGCACCTGCCGCAACTCGAGAAAATCCATTAGGTTCTCCCCTCCAGGCGAGATGAGGCCCTTTCCGATGAGGCTCCTCAAGGCTAATCACAATTAAACGCTGGAATTTCCCCGGGTCCTTCACACCCTTGCTGCAACTCAAGAAGTTCCCCGTCATACCCGACTCCACTCGAGAAGAAGGACGAGAGTCCCGCCCACATCCAGAGGAGCCCCGTTTCCGCCTCATAGCTCGAGAGGAGGGATCCTTTCCTGCGTGGTCGGGAAAGAATTCCCGGCGTTTTCCGTCGCATCTCAAGAGGAGGCGCTCTCCACTTGAAAGGGAGAGGAACTCCAGGTTCGTGCCACCGTTCCCAGACTCCCCCAGATGTCTCATTCCATTCCACAGAAACCTTTTCCCTACACTGCCTCGACTTTCAAGCGAGGATCGACTCACACCACGGTGGCATGTGGGACAGCCCTGTGGGAAAGCCTCGTGGAAAGTCTCCTGAGAAAGCCTCGAGGAAAGCCACAGATCCCATGATCCACGCGAAGGGAAGCGTGACACTGCTGCTACAGCTCGGGAGGAAAACCCACGTGCATATCCCACTCGCGACGAGGAATGACTCCCCTGGGAGACTCCAGAAGTACCCAAGATCCATGTCAGCACTGGAGAGGAATCCTCAGGATCCGCACAGACTCCACACAAGGTCCAGGGCCCGGCATCGACGGGAGAGGAATCCCGAGAGGGCCCCGAGCAACTGCATGGGGACTGGCCTTTCCTGAGGCCACCAGAGCGGGTCCCTGAGGTCCCAGTCGTAAGTCGAGAGCACCTGCCGCAACTCGAGAAAATCCAGGAGGTTCTCCCCTCCAGGCGATGAGGCCCATTTCCGCTGAGGTCTCGAGGCTAATCACACCTAAACTCTGGAACTTCCAAAGGTCCTTCACACCCTTGCTGCAACTCAAGAAGTTCCCCGACATACCCGTCTCCACTCGAGAGAAGCACGAGAGTCCCGCCCACATCCAGAGGAGCCCCGTTTCCGCCTCATAGCTCGAGAGGAGGGATCCTTTCCCTGCGTGGTCGGGAAAGTATTCCCGGCGTTTCCGTCGCATCTCAAGAGGAGGCGCTCTCCACTTGAAAGGGGAGAGGAACTCCAGGTTCGTGCCACCGTTCCCACACTCCCCAGATGTCTCATTCCATTCCAGGCTTTTTCCCTGCACTGCCTCGACTTTCAAGCTGAGGATCGACTCACACCACGGTGGCATGTGGGACAGCCCTGTGGGAAAGCCTCGTGGAAAGTCTCCTGAGAAAGCCTCGAGGGAAAGCCACAGATCCCATGATCCACGCGAAGGAAGCGTGACACTGCTGCTACAGCTCGGGAGGAAAACGCACGTGCATCCCCACTCGCGAAGAGGAATGACTCCCCTGGGAGACTCCAGAAGTACCCAAGATCCATGTCAGCACTGGAGAGGAATCCTCAGGTTCCGGCACAGACTCCACACAAGGTAGGCCCGGCATCGACGGGAGAGGAATCCCGAGAGGCCCCCCGAGCAAACGCATGGGGACTGGCCTTTCCTGAGGCCACCAGAGCGGGTCCCTGAGGTCCCAGTCGTAAGTCGAGAGCACCTGCCGCAACTCGAGAAAATCCAGGAGGTTCTCCCCTCCAGGCGAGATGAGGCCCATTTCGCTGAGGCGTCTCGAGGCTAATCACACCTAACCTCTGGAACTTCCAAAGGGTCTTCACACCCTTGCTGCAACTCAAGAAGTTCCCCGACATACCCGTCTCCACTCGAGAGGAAGCACGAGAGTCCCGCCCACATCCAGAGGAGCCCGTTTCCGCCTCATACCTCGAGCGGAGGGATCCTTTCCCTGCGTGGTTGGGAAAGAATTCCCGGCGTTCCCGTCGCATCTCAAGAGGAGGCGCTCTCCACCGGAAAGGCGAGAGGAACTCCAGGTCGTGCCACCATTCCCAGAGTCCCCCAGATGTCTCAGTCCATTCCAGGAAACCTGTTTTCCCTGCACTGCCTCGACTTTCAAGCCGAGGATCGACTCACACCACGGTGGCACGTGGGACAGCCCTGTGGAAAGCCTCGTGGAAAGCCTCTGGGAAAGCTCGAGGGAAAGCCACAGATCCTTGATCCACGCGAAGGGAAGCGTGACACTGCTGCTACAGCTCGGGAGGAAAGCGCACGTGCATGCCCCCACTCGAGAGAGGACTGACTCCCTGGGAGACTCCAGAAGTACCCCAAGATCCATGTCAGCACTGGAGAGGAATCCTCAGGTTCCGGCACCGACTCCCACAAGTCTTAGGCCCCGGCATCGACGGGAGAGGAATCCCGAGAGGCCCCCAAGCAACTCGCATGGGGACTGGCCTTTCCTGAGGCCACCAGAGCGGGTCCCTGAGGTCCCATCGTAAGTCGAGAGCACCTGCCGCAACTCGAGAAAATCCAGGAGGTTCTCCCCTCCAGGCGAGATGAGGCCCATTTCCGCTGAGGCGTCTCGAGCTAATCACCTAAATCTGGAACTTCCAAAGGTCTTCACACCCTTGCTGCAACTCAAGAAGTTCCCCGACATACCCGTCTCCACTCGAGAGAAGCACGAGAGTCCCGCCCACATCCAGAGGAGCCCCGTTTCCGCCTCCTAGCTCGAGAGGAGGATCCTTTCCCTGCGTGGTCGGGAAAGAATTCCCGGTTTCCGTCGCATCTCAAGAGGAGGCGCTCTCCACAGGAAAGGCGAGAGGAACTCCAGGGTCGTGCCACCATTCCCAGAGTCCCCCAGATGTCTCAGTCCATTCCAGGGAAACCTGTTTTCCCTGCACTGCCTCGACTTTCAAGCCGAGGATCGACTCACACCACGGTGGCACGTGGGACAGCCCTGTGGAAAGCCTCAGGAAAGCCTGGAAAGAAAGGAGAAAGCCTCGAGGGAAAGCCACAGATCCCTTGATCCACGCGAAGGGAAGCGTGACGGAGGAAAAGCGCACGTGCATGCCCCACTCGAGACGAGGACTGGACCCCTGGGGAGACTCCAGAAGTACCCCAAGATCCATGTCAGCACTGGAGAGGAATCCTCAGGTTCCGGCACCGACTCCACACAAGGTCTTAGGCCCGGCATCGACGGAGAGGAATCCCGAGAGGCCCCGAGCAACTCGCATGGGGACTGGCCTTTCCTGAGGCCACCAGAGCGGGTCCCTGAGGTCCCCGTCGTAAGTCGAGAGCACCTGCCGCAACTCGAGAAAATCCAGGAGGTTCTCCCCTCCAGGCGAGATGAGGCCCATTTCCGCTGAGGTCTCGAGGCTAATCACACCTAACCTCTGGAACTTCCAAAGGGTCCTTCACACCCTTGCTGCAACTCAAGAAGTTCCCCGACATACCCGTCTCCACGAGAGGAAGCACGAGAGTCCGCCACATCCAGAGGAGCCCGTTTCCGCCTCTAGCTCGAGAGGAGGGATCCTTTCCCTGCGTGGTCGGGAAGAATTCCCGGCGTTCCCGTCGCATCTCAAGAGGAGGCGCTCTCCACAGGAAAGGTGAGAGGAACTCCAGGGTCGTGCCACCATTCCCAGAGTCCCCCAGATGTCTCAGTCCATTCCAGGGAAACCTGTTTTCCCTGCACTGCCTCGACTTTCAAGCCGAGGATCGACTCACACCACGGTGGCACGTGGGACAGCCCTGTGGGAAAGGGAAAGCCTCGTGGGAAAGCCTCGTGGGAAAGCCTCGAGGGAAAGCCACAGATCCCTTGATCCGAAGGGAAGCGTGACACTGCTGCTACAGCTCGGAGGGAAAGCGCACGTGCATGCCCCCACTCGAGAGGAGACTGACTCCCTGGGGAGACTCCAGAAGTACCCCAAGATCCATGTCAGCACTGGAGAGGAATCCTCAGGTTCCAGCACTGACTCCACACAAGGTCTTAGGCCCCAGCATCGACGGAGAGGAATCCCGAGAGGCCCCGAGCAACTCGCATGGGGACTGGCCTTTCCTGAGGCCACCAGAGGGTCCCTGAGGTCCCGTCGTAAGTCGAGAGCACCTGCCGCAACTCGAGAAAATCCAGGAGGTTCTCCCTCCAGGCGAGATGAGGCCCATTTCCGCTGAGGCGTCTCGAGGCTAATCACACCTAACCTCTGGAACTTTCAAAGGTCCTTCACACCCTTGCTGCAACTCAAGAAGTTCCCCGACATACCCGTCTCCACTGAGAGGAAGCACGAGAGTTCGCCCACATCCAGAGGAGCCCCGTTTCCGCCTCCTAGCTCGAGAGGAGGGATCCTTTCCCTGCGTGGTCGGGAAAGAATTCCCGGCGTTCCGTCGCATCTCAAGAGGAGGCGCTCTCCACAGGAAAGGCGAGAGGAACTCCAGGGTCGTGCCACCATTCCAGAGTCCCCAGATGTCTGTCCATTCCAGGGAAACCTGTTTTCCCTGCACTGCCTCGACTTTCAAGCCGAGGATCGACTCACACCACGGTGGCACGTGGGACAGCCCTGTGGGAAAGCCTCGTGGGAAAGCCGGAAAGCCTTGGAAAGCCACAGATCCCTTGATCCACGCGAAGGGAAGTGACACTGCTGCTACAGCTCGGGAGGAAAGCGCACGTTGCCCCCACTCGAGACGAGGACTGACTCCCCTGGGGAGACTCCAGAAGTACCCCAAGATCCATGTCAGCACTGGAGAGGAATCCTCAGGTTCCGGCACCGACTCCACACAAGGTCTTAGGCCCCAGCATCGACGGGAGAGGAATCCCGAGAGGCCCCGAGCAACCGCATGGGGACTGGCCTTTCCTGAGGCCAGAGAGCGGGTCCCTGAGGTCCCCGTCGAAGTCGAGAGCACCTGCCGCAACTCGAGAAAATCCAGGAGGTTCTCCCTCCAGGCGAGATGAGGCCCATTTCCGCTGAGGCGTCTCGAGGCTAATCACACCTAACCTCTGGAACTTCCAAAGGGTCCTTCACACCCTTGCTGCAACTCAAGAAGTTCCCCGACATACCCGTCTCCACTCGAGAGGAAGCACGAGAGTCCCGCCCACATCCAGAGGACCCGTTTCCGCCTCCTAGCTCGAGAGGAGGGATCCTTTTCCTGCGTGTCGGGGAAGAATTCCCGGCGTTCCCGTCGCATCTCAAGAGGAGGCGCTCTCCACAGGAAAGGCGAGAGGAACTCCAGGGTCGTGCCACCATTCCCAGAGTCCCCAGATGTCTCAGTCCATTCCAGGGAAACCTGTTTTCCCTGCACTGCCTCGACATCAAGCCGAGGATCGACTCACACCACGGTGGCACGTGGGACAGCCCTGTGGAAAAGCCTCGTGGGAAAGCCTCCTGGGAAAGCCTCGAGGAAAGCCACAGATCCCTTGAGCCACGCGAAGGGAAGCATGACACTGCTGCTACAGCTCGAGAGAAAGCGCACGTGCATGCCCCACTCGAGACGAGGACTGACTCCCCTGGGAGACTCCAGAAGTACCCCAAGATCCATGTCAGCACTGGAGAGGAATCCTCAGGTTCCAGCACCGACTCCACACAAGGTCTTAGACCCCGGCATCGATGGAAGAGGAATCCCGAGAGGCCCCCGAGCAACTCGCATGGGGAATGGTCTTTCCTGAGGCCACCAGAGCAGGTCCCTGAGGTCCCCGTCATAATTGGAGAGCACCTGCCACAACTCGAGAAAATCCAGGAGGTTCTTCCTTCCAGGCGAAATGAGGCCCATTTCCGCTGAGGCGTCTCGAGGCTAATCACACCTAAACTCTGGAACTTCCAAAGAGTCCTTCACACCCTTGCTGCAAATCAAGAAGTTCCCCGACATTCCCGTCTCCACTCGAGAGGAAGCTCGAGAGTCCCCCCACATCCAGAGGAGCCCCGTTTCCGCCTCCTAGCTCGAGACGGGGAATCCTTTCAGTGTGTGGTCGGGAAAGAATTCCCGGTGTTCCCGTCGCCTCTCAAGAACAGGCGCTCTCCACAGGAAAGGCCAGAGGAACTCCAGGGTCGTGCCACCATTCCCAGAGTCCTCCAGATGTCTCAGTCCATGCCAGGGACACCTGTTTTCCCTGCACTGCCTCGACATTCATGCAGATGATCGACCCACACAACGGTGGCACTTGGGACAGCCCTGTGGGAAAGCCTGTTTGGAAAACTTGGTGGAATGCCCAGAGGAAAGCCACAGATCCCTTGATCGTCGGGCCGGGAAGACTGACACTTGGATCGGGAGGAAAGCGCACGTGCATGCCCCCACTCGAGATGAGGACTGAATCGCCTGGGGAGACTCCAGAAGTACCCCAGGATCCATGTCAGGCCTGGAGAAATCCTCACGTTCCGGCCCCAACTCCAGACAAGGTCTTAGGTTCCGGCATCTACGGTAGAGGAATCCAGGGAGGTCCCCTAGCAACTCGCATGGGGACCTGCCTTTCCTGAGGCCACCAGAGCGGGTCCCTGAGGTCCCCGTCGTAAGTCGAGAGCACCTGCCGCAAGTCGAGAAAATCCTGGAGGTTCTCCCCTCCAGGCGAACAGAGGCGAATTATTGCTGAAGCATCTCGAGGCCAATCACACCTACCCCCTGAACCGTCCAAAGGTTCCTTCACACCCTTGCTGCAACTCAAGAAGTTCCCCGATATACCCGTATGCACTCGAGAGGAAGCAGAAGGGTCCCGCCCACATCCAAAGGAGCCCCGTTTCCGCCTCTTTGCTCGAGATGAGGGATCCTTTCCCTACTTGGTCGAAAAAGAATTCCCGAGGTTCCCGTCGCATCTCAAGAGGAGGCCCTCTCCACAGGAAAGGGGATAGGTACTCCAGGTCAGGCCACCATTCCAAGAGTCCCCCAGATGTCTCAGTCCATTTCAGAGGAACCTGTTTTCCCCAAACTGCCTCGACTTTCACGCCGAAGATCGACTCAAACCACAGTGGCACGTGGGACAGCCCTGTGGTAAAGCCTCGTAGGAAAGCCTCGTGGGAAAGCCTTGAGGAAAGCCTCGAGGGAAAGCCACAGATCCCTTGATCCACGCGATGGGAAGCGTGACACTGCTTCCACAGCTCAGGAGGAAAGCGCACGTGCATGCCCCCACTCGAGACGAGGACTGACTCCCCTGGGGAGACTCCAGAAGTACCCCAAGATCCATGTCAGCACTGGAGAATAATTCTCAGTTTACGGCCCCGACTTCACAAAAGGTCTTAGGCCCCAGCATTGAAGGGAGAGGAATCCTGAGAGGCCAATAAGCAACTCGCACGGAGAGTGGCCTTTCCTGAGGCCACCAGATAGGGTCCCTGTGGTCCCCGTCGTAAATCGAGAGCACCTACCGCAACTCGAGAAAATCCTGGAGATTCTCCCCTCCAGGCTAGATGAGGCCCATTTCCGCTGAGGGGACTCGAGGCTAATCACATCTAACCTTTGGAACTTCCATAGGGTCCTTCACACCTTGCTGCAACTCAAGAAGTTCCCCGACATACCCTTGTCCACTCGAGAGAAGCGCGAGCGTTCCCTTGCACATCCAGAGAAGGCCCTTTTCCTCCTTGTAGCTCGAGATGAGGGATCCTTTCCCTGCGTGGTCGGGAAAAGAATTCCTGGCATTCCCGTCGCATCCAAGAGGAAGCGCTCTCCACAGGAAAGGCGAGAGGAACTCCAGGGTCGTGCCACCATTCCAAGAGTCCCCCAGAGGACTGAGTCATTCCAAAGGAAACTCTTTTACCTGCACTGCCTTGACTGTCACGTCGAGGATCGACTCACACCACGGTGGCACGTGGGACAGCCCTGTGTGTTAGCCTCGTGGGAAAGCCTCATGGGAAATCCTACAGGGAAAGCCACACATCCCTTGATCCACCCGTCGGGTAAGCATGACACTGCTGCCACCGTTAGGGAGGAAAGCCCACAGTGCATTTCCCCACTCGAGACGAGGACTGACTCCCCTGGGGAGAGTCCAGAAAGTACCCAAAATCCACGTCAGCACTGGAGAGGAATCCTCAGTTTCCGGTCCCAACTCAACACAAGGTCTTTGACTCGGGAAATGCAAGCAGTTAAAAGATCTCTCCTTTGAGCCTCGAGGGGGGATCGGGGCTTCTCTGGATGTGGGCGGGAACCCTCGTGCTTCCTTTGAGTGTAGACGGGTATGTCGGGAAAGCTCTTGAGTTGCAGCAAGTGTGTGAAGGAACCATTGGAAGTTCCAGAGGGTTAGGTGTGCTTAGCCTCTAGATGCGTCAGTGGAAATAGGCCTCATTTGCCTGTAGGGGAGAATCTCCTGGATTTTTCTCGAGTTACGGCAGGTGCTCTCGAATTACGACGGGGACCTCAGGGAACCTGTCTCGTGGCCTCAGGAAAGCCAGTCCCCATGCAAGTTGCCAGGGGGACTCTCGGGATTCCTCTTGGGTCGATGCCGGGGCCTAAGACCTTGGTGTGGAGTCGAGGCCGGATCCTGAGGATTCCTCTCCAGTGCTGACATGGTTCTTGGGGTACTTCTGGAGTCTCCCCAGGGAAGTCAGTCCTCGTCTCGAGGTGGGCATGCACGTGCGCTTTCCTCCCGAGCTGTAGCAGCAGTGTCACGCTTCCTAACGCGTGGTCAAGGGATCTGTAGCTTTCACTCAAGTCTTTCCTTCAAGGCTTTCCCAAGAGTCTTTCCCACAGGGCTGTCCCACCTGCCACCATGGTGTGAGTCGATCCTCGGCTTGAAAGTCGAGGCAGTGCAGGGAAAACAGGTTCCTCTGGAATGGACTGTGACATCTGGGGGACTCTTGGAATGGTGGTACGACCCTGGAGTTCCGCTCGCCTTTTCCTGTGGAGAGCGCCTCCTCTTGAGATGGGACCGGGAACGCCGGGAATTCTTTCCCGACCAAGCAGGGAAAGGATCCGTCATCTCGAGGTCCGAGGCAGAAACGGGGGCTCCTCTGGATGTGGGCGGGACCCTCGTGCTTCCTCTGGAGTGGAGACGGTATGTCGGGGAACTTCTTGAGTTTCAGCAAGGTTGTGAAGGAACCTTTGGAATTTCCAGAGTTTAGGTGTGATTAGCCTCGAGTGCCTCAGCGGAAATTGGCCCTCATCTTGCCTGGAGGGGAGAACCTCCTGGATTTTCTCGAATTGTGGCAGGTGTTCTCAACGTACGCTGGGACCTCAGGGACCCGCTCTGGTGGCGTCAGGAAAGGCCAGTTCCCATCCGAGTGGCTACGGGGCCTCTCAGGATTCCTCTCCCGTCGATGGTGGGGCCTAAGACCTTGTGTGAACTCGAGGCCCGGTACCTGAGGATTCCTCTCCCGTGGTGACATGGTTCTTGGGGTACTTCTTGAGTCTCCCCAGGGGTGTCACGTCCTCTTCTTCAGCGGGATCATGCAAGAACGGCTTACCTCCTGAGCTGCAGTAGCAGTGTCACGCTGCCCGTCGCGTGGATCAAGAGATCTATGTCTTTCCCTCGAGGTATTTCTCACGGGGGCTTTCCCCTCGAGGCTTTCCCACGAGGCTTTCCCACATCGCTGTCCCACGTGCCACCATGGTGCCAGTCGATCCTCGGCTGTGAAAATCAAGGCCAGTGCAGGGGAAAACAGGTTCCTCTGGAATGGACTGAGACATCTGGGGGACTCTTGGAATTGTGGCACGACCCTGGAGTTCCTCTCGCCTTTCCTGTGGAGAGCGCCTCTTCTTGAGATGCGGTGGGAACGCGGGAATACTTTCCCGACCAAGCAGGGAAAGTCCCGTGGTCCAGCCCCGGTGGATCCAGCGTGATTCGAAGGTGGGGACGTAGTCGTCCGTCTTGGAAATATACATATTTAATCCCAGATATAAAGAGATTAGAAATGGATTGTGTAGTAGGAAGATTATTGGAGAAAAAGAGGCTGAATAACTTGGATTACGTGGAATAGGCATCCATCCTCCAGTAGAGATTTCAGCCAGAAAAACGGGAGCAAAAAAGAAGCGACATGGGGGAATCCAAGTCTTTCCGGAAACTGATCTGACTTCTTTATTTTTGGTTTTGCTTGTATACCTCTTGTTACACATAGGGATGAATACAGAGTCACGCAGGAGGTCGGCATCCTGACCTTTATCAAAATCAGGTGCTTCACATAAATGTATAAAAAAAAGGTCTTAGGGATCTTACATCATCTTCTGGCCATGAATGAGACCTGCTGACATTTTATGATCCTTTCTTTCTGATAACCAAATAAACTTATTTCTTCCAAGGGTGTTTTTTCTTAAACCAGGCACCACCCTCCAAATAAAGTTACATTCCTATAGGGTGAGGGTGTAGTGAGTTACAATAAAGAAAGGAATTTATTAACCCAAGGTTAACATGATTAGTCTTAAAGGTGAATTCTTATTTCTCCTATATGCTTAAAGGTTAATACTTATTTCTCCTAATATACTAGTTATATTCATTATAAGGGTAGGGGAACATGGAGATTTATCAGCAAACATCAGCCTAACAAATGAAAAATCCTTTCATCAATTCTCCCCTTAAGATCTATTTAGTCTTAAGATATGATAAAGTTACATTCTTACATAGAAAGGACACAGTGATATATAACAAAGTACAGTGATCTATTACAAAAGTGAAAATCCATTAACTCAAAAAGTCTAGTATTGCTAACATCAAAAACTGCTATATTTCCTTTGCTATATTCCAAATACATTGATTAATATATTCCCAAGTGCCTAAGGATATGGAGGCCTGGTGGCAATCATTGACTCAACAAGAAGAAAAAGTCCTATGCTAATTAAGACTCTCAAAATACTCCAAAACTCTCTGTGCTGTTTACAGTTGAGAGGCAGTAAACAATCTTGTGCCTAGTGGCAGCAGTATGGATAATCCTGTCACACAAGCTGGTCTGTCAGCAGAGAGGTTTGACCTAAAATATCCTTGTCCCACCCAGAGCAGGGAATTAGGCAGCAATTTTTGACACAACAAATGAAGAACCCTTCACCAATATAATTCCTAACCAACTATACTAATATTTCTAACTCCCCAAATAATTTGCCTTTAGTAAGTCTAAAACATCTCATGCCTCTCAGGTTGGGAGGCTGTAAACAATCACATGTGGCCGGACAAACCTATAAAGGTGGGCTAGATAACCTTCAGAGGAGTCGGCAAGCTGAAACACTCTTGTCATGCCCAAGAATATTTATTGCCTTGAAGCTGCACGTTTACTTCTTCTCCGAGAGAAACAGTTATGGGGGAGAGCCCCCGTAAAGTCAGAAGTGTAGGTGAGAGCATAAAACAGACTCTGGTTTTGGGGTTCGATGCTCGGGAACGGGGTTACCTGAGGCTTGATCACGCCTTTGCGCATGCCAAGCCTCCTTCCTCATGACCTTTGCCATAGGCGGAATTCCTCACGCTGGTCCCCGGAAGGAAAGGATCCCTCATCTCGAGCGACGAGGCGGAAACGCGCCTCCTGTGGATGTAGGGGGGACCATCTTGCTTATTCTCGAGTGGAGACGGGTATGTCGGGGAACTTCTTGAGTTGCAGCAAGGGTGTAAAGTACCTTTTGGAAGTTCCAGAGGTTAGGTGTGATTAGCCTCGAGACACCTCAGTGGAAATGGGCCTCATCTCGCCTGGAGGGGAGAACCTCCTGGATTTTCTCGAGTTGCGGCAGGTGCTCTCGACTTACGACGGGGACCTCAGGGGCCAGCTCTGGTGGCCTCAGGAAAGGCCAGTCCCCATTCAAGTTTCTAGGGGGCCTCTCAGGATTCCTCTCCTGTCGATGCCGGGCCTAAGACCTTGTGTGAAGTCGGGGCTGGAACCTGAAGATTCCTCTCCAGTGCTGACATGGATCTTGTGGTACTTCTGGAGTCTCCCCAGGGGAGTCAGTCCTCGTCTCGAGTGGGGCATGCACGTGCGCTTTCCTCCTGAGCGGTAGCAGCAGTGTCACGCTTCCCGTTGCGTGGATCAAGGGATCTGTGGCTTTCCCTCTAGGCTTTCCCATGAGGCTTTCCCACAGGGCTGTCCCACATGCCACCTTGGTGTGAGACGATCCTCGGCGTGAAAGTCATGGCAGTGCAGGGAAAACAGGTTCCTCTGGAATGGACTGAGACATCTGGGGAACTCTTGGAATGGTGGCACGACCCTGGAGTTCCTCTGCTCTGGTGATTCCTCTTTCCCCATCGAAATTGTGCCAGGGGGGGGCTTAAAAAAAGGACTTGTGGTTTGGCAAAGTTCTGGTTGCCCGGAACTTTGGAAAAGGCACTTTCCTCTGTGGCCAGTTTTTGGCAAATTGGGGAATGTCTTGGGTTTAAACTTCTTGGAATAAAAAAAAAAAAATCTTTCCCAAGGGGAAAGTCAAAAAGTCCTAGGGTCTGCGAAAAGGTGGCATGAACGATCGTTTTCGCTGTTTCCTCCCCACGGTGTTTGTTAGCAGCATGTGTCACGCTTCCCGGGCGAGTTGGGGATCAAAAGGGGGATTCTGTGTTTCTTTTCCTTTGAGGCTTTTCCCTCGGAGGCTTTTCCCACGGAAAGGGCTTTTTTCCCAAAGACCAGGGGCTGGTTTCCCACGTTGGCCACCCGTGTTGGGTGTGAAGTTGATCCTCTGCTTTGAAAAAAAAGGTTCGGAAGGACAGGTGCAGGGGAAAAAAAAAACAAGTGTTTCCGTTTGAAGATGGGACTTAAGAACATTTTTGCATTTTTTCTGCTTGTTCGCGTCGGATGTGCTTCAATCGAAGCTAGGCCATGCCTCCGCACCTTTCGTAGTGTATGAGTCCGCCGTCACCACAACCACCGTGCCTCCTCTTAGAACCGAACGTGGCCGGCTCGGCTCGGGCTCTCCACCACAAGGTCTTGAGGACTCTGACATGACGTGAGAGAATCGCTGGAGGAGGGACCGCGCGTAGCAAACTCCATGGGGGCATTTTTTTTGAGGGGCCTCGAGGACGCCGCGTTGGAGCGCTCTGTGCGGTAAGTGTCGGGATTATCTCAAGACCATAGCATGAGAGGATGTGTCCCGCTCCAGGCGAGATGAGGGGCCATTTCCGCCTGGTGCCTCTTTTGAGGGCAGCAGGGGTGGGGATACATCACACCTAAGGCCTCGGGACTTCCAAAGGGGTCTTACTCTGCACCCCTGCGGAGGCAGAAGATAGTGCTCACCGCTCTCGAGATCGAAGCGCGCGTGGGAGAGGATCGCGACCCGCCAGAGTTTGCGCCGCTGTTCAGCTCTCGTCTATAGAGGGAGGACTTCTTCTTCCCTGGAGGTTAGATGAGGCGTTCACTCGCATGCTCAAAACGGGAGATATGTGCTTCTCCACAGAAGGC
>NW_017215265.1:0-14053 GCF_001704415.2 Capra hircus
CCCAGGAGTTTCCTCAAACTCATGTCCATCGTGTCAGGGATGTCATCCAGCTATCTCATCCTCTGTTATTCTCCTTTTCCTTACTGCAGCGCAGCGCCAGGTTTCCTGTCCATCAACAACTCCCGGAGTTTCCTCAAACTCATGTCCATCGTGTCAGGGATGTCATCCAGCCATCTCATCCTCTGTTATCTCCTTTTCTTCCACCTTCAACCTTTCCAGCATCAGGGTCTTTCCAGTGAGTCACTTCTCATCAGGTGGCCAAATTATTGGATGTTTAGCTTCAGCAACAGTCCTTCCAATGAACATTCAGGGCTGATTTTCCTTTAGGATGGACTGGTTGGATCTCCTTGCAGTTCAAGGGACTCTCAAGAGTCTTCTCCAACACCACAGTTCAAAAACATCAATTCTTCGGCCCAGCTTTCTTTAGGTCCAGTTCTCACATCCATACATGACTCCTGGAAAACCCATAGCTTTGACGAGACAGATCTTTTGTCAGCAAAGTAATGCCTCTGCTTTTTAATTTAATTTCACCGAAAAAATAAAAATAAAAAAAAATAAAGTCTGTCACTGTTTCCATTGTTTCACAGTCTATTTGCCATGAAATGATGGAACTGGATGCCATGATTTCAGTTTTCTGAATGTTGAGTTTTAAGCCAACTTTTTCACTCTGCTCTTTCACTTCCTTTGAGAGGCTCTTTAGTTCTTCACTTTCTGCCATAAGGTGGTGTCATCTGCATATCTGAGGTTACTTATTTTTCTCCCAGCAAACTTGTTTCCAGCTTGTGCTTCATCCAGTGTGGCATTTCACATGATGTACTCTGCATATAAGTTAAATAAGCAGGTTGACAATATATACCTCAGTGTACTCTTTTCCCAATTTAAAATCAGTCTGTTGTTCGATATTCAGTTCTAACTGTTGGTTTTTCACCTGTATACAGATTTCTCAGGAGGCATGATCCACACAGTCAAAGGATTTGGTGCAGTCACTAAAGCAAATGTTGATGTTTCCCTGGAACTCTCTCTTTTTTTTTTTTTTTTTTTTTTTTTTTTGATGATTTCAGAAGATGTTGGTAACTTGATCACTGATTCCTCTGCCTTTCTAACTCCAGCTTGAACATCAGGGAGTTCACGGTTCATGTACTGTTGAAGCCTGGCTTGGAGAATTTTGAGCACTACTTTTTCCTAGCCTGTGAGATTATTGCAAATGTGTGTTAAAAAGCAGAGACATTACGTTGTCAACAAAGGTCCATCTAGTCAAGGCTATGGTTTTTCCAGGGGCCATGTGAGATTTGGACTATAAAGAAAGCTGAGCACCAAGGAATTGATGCTTTTGAATTGTGGTGTTGCAGAAGACTCTTGAGAGTCCCTTGGACTGCAAGGAGATCCAACCAGTCCATCCTGAAGGAGATCAGTTCTGGGTGTTCATCAGTAGGACTGATGTTGAAGCTGAAACTCCAAAACTTTGGCCACCTGATGCGAAGAGCTGACTCATTCAAAAAGACCCTGATGCTGGGAAAGATTGAGGGCAGGAGGAGAAGGGGGCAACAGAGGATGAGATGGTTGGATGACATCACCGACTCAGTGGACATAGATTTGGGTGGACTCTGGGAGTTGGTGAAGGACAGGAAAGCCTGGTTTGCTGGGTTCATTAGGGTCACAAGAGACAGAAACAACTGAGTGACTGAACTGAACTGAACTGATAGTCTGAACATTCTTTGGCAGTACCTTCTTTGCAATTGGAATGAAAACTGACCTTTTCAGTCCTGTGGCCACTGTGAGACTTCCAGATTTGCTGAGATACCGAGTGCAGCACTTTCACAGCATCATCTTCTGGATTTGAAATAGCTCACCTGGAGTTCCATCACCTCCACTAGCTTTGTACAGCATGATGCTTCCAGTGCCCACTTGACTTCACATTCCAGGTTGTCTGACTCTAGTTGACTGATCACACCATCGTGTTTATCTGGGTTATGAAGGTCTTTCTTGTACAGTTCTTCTGTGTATTCTTCCTCTTCTTCTTAATATCTTCTGCTTCTGTTAGGTCCATACATTTTCTATCCTACACTGTGCTCATCTTTGATGAAATGTTCCCTTGGGATCTCTAATTTTCTGGAAGAGATTTCGTCTTTCCCATTCTAGTGTTTTCATCTGTTTCTGTGCATTGATCACTGACTGAAGGATTCTTATCTTTCCCTGCTATTCTTTGGAACTCTGCATTCCGATGGGTATATCTTTCATTTTCTCCTTTGCTTTATTTTCTCACTTCTCTTCTTTTCTCAGCTGTGTAAGGCCTCCTCAGAGAACCATTTTGCCTTTTTTTTTTTCTTTTGCTTTTTTCTGGGCAATGTCCTTGATCACTGCCTCCTGGACAAAGTTACAAATCTCATTAGTTATCAAGACATTATTCTCAAAAAGGTAAAAACAGCTCTTGTAGGCCAGTATCAATAAAAGAAAAAAAAATTTAAAAATGGGGAGATCTAAATGGACATTTTTCTAAAGAAAACATACAGATGGTGACAATACACATGAAAAGATGGTCAACATGACTATTAGGAAATGCACATCAGAACTGCAATGAGGTATTACTTCACACCAGTCGGAATAGCCATCACCAAAAATTCTACAAAAATAGTTTCTGGAGAGTGTGTGGTGAACAGGGAACCCTCTTGCACTGTCAGTGGGCATGTAAACTGGTAGAGCCACTATGGTGAACACTAGGGGACCTCCTTAAGAAAACTAAGAAAAGAATTACCATATGACCCAGCCACACCACTCCTGGGCATATTCCTGGAGAAAACCTTAATTTCAAAAGATACATGTGCTCCAATCTTCATTGCAACATTATATACTGTAGCCAAGACATGCAACATTTTAAAAATCATAACGAAAATGGAAAAAAAAAAAACAAAATATTGAAGTAATCAGTCTCTAAACAGGGGATCCAATTACTAGGTGAAGGCTTAAAGACATGACTGAGTGACTGAACTAAACTGAAAGGCTTAAAGATAAGTTAACCAAGGAAGAGAGTTTCCAGAAAAAATCTATTTCCGCTTTATTGACTATGCCAAAGCCTTTGACTGTATGGATCACAATAAACTGTGGAAAATTCTGGAAGAGATGGGAATACCAGACCACCTGACCCCGCCTCTTGAGAAATTCTGTATGCAGGTCAGGAAGTAACAGTTAGAACTAGACATGGAACAACACACTGGTTTCCAAATAGGAAAAGGAGTATGTCAAGGCTGTATATTGTCACCCTGATTAATTAACTTCTATGCAGTGTACATCATGAGAAACGCTGGACTGGAAGAAACACAAGCTGGAATCAAGATTGCCAGGGAGAAATATCAATAACCTCAGATATGCAGATGACACCACCCTTATGGCAGAAAGTGAAGAGGAGCTAAAAAGCCTCTTGATGAAAGTGAAAGAGGCAGTGCATAAGTTGGCTTAAAGCTCAACATCCAGAAAACGAAGATCATGGCATCTGGTCCCATCACTTCATGGGAAATAGATGGGGGAAACAGAAGAAACAGTGTCAGACTTTAATTTGGGGGGCTCCAAAATCACTGCAGATGGTGACTACAGCCATGAAATTAAGACACTTACCCCTGGAAGAAAACTTATGAGCAACCTAGATAGTATATTCAAAAGCAGAGACACTACTTTGCCGACTCAGGTCCGTCTAGTCAAGGCTATGGTTTTTCATGTGGTCATGTATGGATGTGAGAGTTGGACTGTGAGGAAAGCTGAGCCCTGAAGAATTGATGTGTTTGAACTGTGGTGTTGGGAGAAGACTCTTGAGAGTCTCTTGGACTGCAAGGAGATCCAACCAGTCCAATCTGAAGGAGATCAACCCTGGGATTTTCTTTGGAAGAAATGATGCTGAAAGCTGAAGTGCCAGTACTTTGGCCACCTCAGTGCGAAGAGTTGATCCCACTGGAAAAGACTTCTGATGCTGGGAGAGATTGGGGACAGGAGGAGAAGGGGATGACTGAGGGATGAGATGGCTGGATGGTATCATGGACTCAATGGACGTGAGTTTGAGTGAACTCCGGGAGGATGGTGATGGACAGGGAGGCCTGGCATGCTGCGATTCATGGGGTCACAAAGAGTCGGACATGACTGGGCCACTGAACTGTACTGCACCAAGCAAGAATCAAGGATCAAAACCAAGTTGAATGTTAGCATTCAAATAGCACAAAAGATGAATTTATATTAAAAGAAGTAGCACAACTTATCTCCCCATTACAGGAAGTCAGAATTCTGAGCCAATGGTAAAGTGAGATCATAAGCTGATTGTTTTCTCTTCTTTTATATTTTTCTGGCAACTTTACATTTCCTGGTATAAGCATGTATGAATTTTTAATAAAGCTAGCCAGTATCTTTTCCTACATGTGAGGACTATATCTGGAGTTTATTAATTACATACATAAGCATTCTTCTATATCTCCAAGAGAGGGCAGGAAAAGCACAGTAAGTATTTATTCATACACACATTTACATATGAGAGAATACATCTGGATTTTATAAATTTCATTCACGAGCATTCTTTTCTTTCTCCAGGAGAGGGCAGTGAAGCCCAATAAATATTTATTCTTACCCATACACACTCTGCAGTCACTTGGACTGCAAGGAACTCAAACTAGTCAATCCTAAATGAAATCAGTCCTGAATATTCACTGGGAAGAACTTGATACTGAAGCTCAGACTCCAATATTTTAGTCACCTGATCCAAAGAAATGAGTCATTGGGAAAAGACCCTGATGCTGGGATTGAAGGCTGGAGGGGAAGGGAGACAACAGTGGATGATGGTTGGATGGCATCACCCACTTGGTGGACACGAGGTTGAGCAAGTCCCAGGGGTTTGGTGATGAATAGGGAAGTCTGGCATCCTACATTCCATGGGGTAACAAGAGTCAGACAAGACTGAGCAACTGAACAGAACTGACTGACATATACATACAAAATCCTAATATAGCCTCAAAATCGACGTACTATCCCCAGTGGTATAATAAAGACATTTTAATAATGTATTCATAAAAATAACCACAGATGAATATCCCTGCTTCTAAGTCGCTTCAGTCATGTCCGACTCTGTGCGATGCATGGACGGCAGCCACCAGGCTCTGCCATCCCTGGATTCTCCAGGCAAGAACACTGAAGTGGGTTGCCATTTCCTTCTCCAATGCATGAAAGTGAAAAGGAAAGTGAAGTTGCTCAGTCGTGTCCGACTCTTAGCGATCGCATGGCTTCAGTCGTGTCCGACTCTGTGCGACGCCATGGACGGCAGCCCACCAGGCTCCTCTATCCATAGGATTTTCCAGGCAAGAGTACTGGAGTGGGGGTGCCATTGCTTTCTCACGGGTGAATATCCCTATGTATGGTTAAAAGGATCAAGAATCTGAACAGCTACAACAATAAGGCCTTTTGAGGCCAGCATGCATGGACTGAGAGATGATCATACTAAGTGAAGTGAGAGATGATCGTACTAAGTGAACTGAGTTACACAGAGAAAGACAAACACCAAAAATCACTTTAAAAGTGGAATTGAAGATACGACACAATGAACATATGTATGAAACAGAAACACCCCTCATGGACTTGGGGAGAACAGACTTGTGGCTTCCAAGCCAGAGAGAATAGGGGAGGAAGAGACTGAGGTTAAGGTATATAAACTAGAGTGTATGGAATGGATGGACTAGTTACTTCTGTAGAGGACAGAGAATTATATTCCATATCCTATGATAAATCATAATACAAAAGAATATATGTGCGACTTCCCTGCCAGTCCACACTTCCACTTGAGGGGATGCAGGTTCAATCCCTGGTCAGGCAACTGATGCTGCCATACCACACAGAGTAGACAAAGAAAGAAAGAAAGAAAGAAAGAAAGAAAGACCTAAATAAAAGAATGTGCACACACACACACACACACACACACACACAATGTACATATACACATGCATGTTGTATAACTGAATCACTTTGCTGTAAAGCAGAAAGTAACACAACATTGTAAATCAACTACACCTCAATTAAAAAGCAACATGACTGGGGAAAAAACGGATTGGTGTATTTCATTGTATATAAAGTTTATATCCAAAGAAAATTGCTGTAAACAAGCACGGCTCACTGCTTAATGGTAGGCTTGCTGAAATACCTACGGAGAGACATACTGATGTCTGCAATTTACTGGAAAATGCACCAAGGAAACTTGACCGATTGATGATTGTATAGAAGGGTGGACAAATGGATAGAATGGTGACAAAAGAAGTGTTGTAAAACAGGTGCAAATACAAGGCCCTTATATGTTCTGTCTACGAGAGACCCACCTCAATCCAAGGGACACATACGGAGTGGATAGTGAAGGGCTGGAAAAGGATATTTCAAACAAATGGAGACCAAAAGAAAGCAGGAGTAGCAGTATTCATATAAGATAAAATACGCTTTGAAATAAAGGCCTTGAGAAGATACAAAGAAGGACACTACATATTGATCAAAGGATCAATCCAAGAAGAAAATATAGCAATTATAAACATGTATGCACCAACATAGGAGCCACCTCAATACATAGGGCAAAGGTTAACAAGTATGAAAGTGTCAATTAACAGCAACGCAATAAGAGTGGGAGACTGTAATACCCCACTCACACCTATAGATAGATTAACCAAACAGATAATTAACAAGGAAACACAACTTTAAATGATACAATCAACTGGCTTAAGTTCAGTCACTCAGGTGTGTTCAAATCTTTGCGACCCCATGGGCTGCAGCATGCCAGGCCTCCCTGCTCATTACCAACTCTCAGGAGCTTTTCCAAACTCATGTCCATCTGGTCAGTGATGCCATCCAGTCATCTCACTCTCTATCGTCCTCATCTTCTCCCACTTTCAATATTTCCAGCATAAGAAGGGTCTTTTCAAATTAGTTATATCTTTGCATCAGGTGGCCAAATTATTGGAGACTCAGTTTCAACCTCAGTCCTTCTGATGAACACTCAGGATTAATCTCCTTTAGGAATGGACTGGTTGGATCTCCTTGCAGGCCAAGGGACTCACAAGAGTCTTCTCCAACACCACAGTTCAAAAACCTCAATTCTTCAGCACTCTGTTCAGTTCAGTTCAGTCGCTCAGGGGTGCCTGACTCGTTGCGACCCATGAATTTCAGAAGACCAGGCCTCCCTGTCCATTACCAACTCTGGGAGTTCACCCAAATTCATGTCCATGAAGTCCGGGTGATGCCATCCAGCCACCTCATCCTCTGTTGTCCCCTTCTCCTCCTGCCCTCAATCTTTCCCAGCAACAGGGTCTTTTCAAATGAGTTAGCTATTCACATCAGGTGGCCAAAGTATTGGAGTTTGACCTTCAACATCAGTCCTTTCAATGAACACCCAGGACTGATCTTTACGATGGACTGGTTGGATCTCCTTACAGTCCAATGGACTCCCAAGAGTCTTCTCCAACACCACAGCTCAAAAGCATCAATTCTTCAGCACTCCGCTTTCTTCACAGTCCAACTCTCACATCCATACAGCTTTCTTTATAGTCCAACTCTCACATGACCAGTGGAAAAACCATAGCCTTGACTAGATGGACTTTTGTTGGCAAAGTAATGTCTACTTTTTAATATGCTGTCTAGGTCAGTCACAACTTTCCCTCCAAGGAGTAAGCGTCTTTTAATTTCAAGGCTGCAGTCACCATCTGCCAGTGATTTTGGAGTCCCTCCAAATAAAGGCTGTCACTCTTTCCACTGTTTCCTTATCTATTTGCCATGAAATAATGGAAACAGATGCCCTGATCTTAGTTTTCTTAGACTCCTAGCTTAGCTATCCTTACTTAGATCTCGTTGACAGCTCAACTCTACTTAGTGTTGCTCTCCTTAGCGAAGCTCTCCTTAATTAGCTCTCCTAATGAATTAGCTCTCTAGTCACTTCAGACTTGCTTAGCTTAGCCCTCCTTAGTTCAGCTCCCCTCAATTAAGCTCTCCATAAGCTCCTCTTAGCTCAGCAGTCCTCAGCTTAGCTCTCCTTAGTTTCCTTAGTTTATCTCTCCTCATCTAAGTGCTCCTTAGCTCTCGTTGGCCCAGCTCTCCAAATCCCAGCTCTCCTTACTGCTGCTGCTGCTGCTGCTAAGTCGCTTCAGTCATGTCTGACACTCTGTGATCCCATAGATGGCAGCCCATCAGGTTCCCCATACCTGGGATTCTCCAGATAAGAACAAATCTCCTTAACTCAGCCCTCCTTATCCCTCAAAAGTGAAAGTGAAAGTGAAGTTTCCCCATTGTGACCGACTCTTTGAGACCCCATGGACTGTGGGCCAACCAGGCTCCCCTGTCCATGGAATTTTCCAGCCCAGAATTACTGGAGTGGGGTTGCCACTTCCTTCTCCAGGGGATCTTCCCAACCCAGGGATCGAACCCATGTCTCCCATATTGCAGGCACCTTCTGAGCCACCAGGGAAACCCAAGCTCTCCTTAGGTCTCCATAGCTTTTCCCTCTTTAGTTCAGCTCTCATTAGCTTAGCCATCCTTAGCTCAGCTCTCCTCAGCTCGCTCTCCATGCTGCTGCTGGCTGCTGCTGCTGCTGAAGCTAAGTAGTTTTAGTCATGTCCGACTCTGAGACCCTATAGACAGCAGCCACGGGGCTCCCCCATCCCTGGGGATTCTCCAGGCAAGAATACTGGAGTGGGTTGCCATTTCCTGCTCCCAATGGCATGAAAATGAAAGTGAAGTAACACTTGTGTCTGGCTCTTAACGACGCCATGAACCTCAGGCCAGCAGGCTCCTCCATCCGTGGATTTTCTAGGCAAGAGTAATGAATGGAATGCCATTGGCTTCTCCATCGCCCCTGCATGCTGCTGCTGCTGCTAAGTCGCTTCAGTCGTGTCTGACTGTGTGACGCCCTAGACGGCAGCCCCACCAGGCTCCGCCATCCCTGGGATTCTATAGGCAAGAACACTGGGAGTGGTTTGCCATTTCCTTCTCCAATGCATGAAAGTGGAAAGTGGAAAATTGAACAGTGAAGTTGCTCAGTCGTGTCCGACTCTTAGCGACCCCATGAACTGCAGCCCACCAGGCCTCTCAGGGGTCCAAGGGATTTTCAAGGCAAGAATACTGGGAGTGGGTTGCCATTTCCTGCTCCAACACATGAAAGTGAAAGTGAAGTCGCTCAGTCTTTGCCCGGCTCTTGGCGACCCCATGGCTCCTCCGTCCATGGGATTTTCCAGGCAAGAGTACTGGAGTGGGGTGCCATTGCCTTCTCCATTTGCTCTCCATACTCTCGTCAATTAGCTCTCCTTAGCAGAGCTCTCTTTAGCTCAGCCCACCATAGCTCAACACTCCTCTGCTTAGCTCTCCTTAGGGTAGCTCAGCTGCCCTTAGCTTTAGCCCCCGCTTCCTAAGCTCTCCTTAGTAAACCTCAGACCCCTTAGCTCCTCTTAGTGTAGCTCTCCTTAGCTTACCTTCCTTAGCTTAGTTGTCTTTATCTTAGCTCTTCTTACCTATCCTTAAGTAGCCCTCCTCGAGAGCTATGGAGACACTGTACCCACTGTTCGTTGAAGCACACCATTCACCAAGACATGGAAGCAATGTAAACGTCCATCAGGCAATAGATGAATGGATAAAGATGTGAAATACATGTACTATGAGATACTCGCTGTTGTTCAGTCACTAAGTCATGTCCCACTCTTTGCGACCTACCACATCTACCGCTACAGACACCTCTGCCCAAGGAATTTTCCAGGCGAGACTACTCCAGTCGGTTGCCACTTCCTTTCCAAGGGATCTTACTTACCTAGGGATTGAACCCACATCCGCTTCTTGACAGGCAGATTGTTTGCAAAGGAGCCACAAGGGAGACCTATGCAATGCTACTCAGCATAAAAGGAATGAAATAATGCCATCTACATCCCCAGTATTCTAAAATAAGGTCAGTAATTAAATATTTTTCCTGCAAATCAAATTTTTTTGGTTTAAGTTTTAAAACTTTAATGTCGTTTCAGTCAGGTTTAATATTTTGTTTATTATTCACAAGGTAAAATATTTCATTATATATACATACAACACACACACACACACACACACACACATATATGTGACACCTGAAGCAGCAAGCAAATTTGACCTCGGAATAAAGAATGAAGCAGGGCAAAGCCTAAGAGAGTTCTGCCAGAGAACGCACTGGTCATAGCAAGCACCTCTTCCAGCAACACAAGAGAAGACTCTACACACGGACATCACCAGATGGTCAACACTGAAATCAGATTGGTTACATTCTTTGCAGCAAATGAAACAGAAACTCTGTACAGTCAGCAAAAACAGGCGCGAACTGACTGGCTCAGATCAAGAACTCCTTATTACCAATTCAAACTTCAATTGAAGAAAGTAGGGAACACACTAGAGCATTCAGCTATGAACTAAATTAAATCCGTTTTGATTATACGGTGGAAGTGAGAAACATTTAAGGGTCTAGATCTCATAGACAGAGTGGCCTATGGATTATGGATCGAAGTCTGTGACACTGTACAGGAGAAAGGAATCAAGACCCCATGAAAAAGAAATGCGAACAAAACAAAACAAATGAAAAAAGCAAAATGCCTCTGAGGACGTCTTACAAATGCTGTGAAAAGAAGAGAAGTGAAAAGCAAATGGGAAAAGGAAAGATACACCATTGGAATGCAGAGCTCCCAAGAATAGCAAGGAGAGATCAGAAAGCCTTCCTCAGTGATCAATGCAAAGGAATAGAGGAAACAACAGAATGGAAAAGACTAGAGATCTCATGAAGAAAATTAGAGACCCAGGAGAATATTTCATACAAAGATGCGCTCATAAAGGACAGAAATGCTATGTACCTACAGAAGCAGAAGATATTAAGAAAAGGTGGCAAGAATACACAGAAGAACTGTACAAAAAAGCTTCATGACCCAGATAATCGTGATTGTGTGATCACTCACTAGAGCCAGACATCCGGGAATGCGAAGTCAAGTGGGCCTTAGAAAGCATCACTACAAACAAGCTAGTGGAGGTGATGGAATTCCAATAGAGCTATTTTCAAATCCTGGAAGATGATGCTGTGAAAGTGCTGCACTCAGTGTGCCAGCAAATTTGGAAAATTCACGAGTGGCCCACAGGACCGGAAAAGGTCAGTTTTCATTCAAATCACAAAGAAAGGACAATGTCAAAGAATGCTCAAACTACTGCATAATTGCACTCATCTCACATGCTAGTAAATTAATGCCCAAGATTCTCCGAGTCTTCAGCAATATGTGAACTATGAAATTCCAGTCGTTCAATTTGGTTTTAGAAAAGGCAGAGGAACCAGAGATCAAATTGCCAACATCTGCTGGATCATGGGAAAAACAAGAGAGTTCCAGAAAAACTTCTATTTCTGTTTTATCGACTAGGCCAAAGCCTTTGACTGTGTGGATCACAATCAACTGTGGAAAATTCTTCAAGAGATGGGAATACCAGATCACCTGACCTGCCTCTGAGAAACCTGTCTGCAGGTCAGGAAGCAACAGTTAGAACTGGACATGGAACAACAGACTCTTTCCAAATGGGAAAAGGAGTATGTCAAGGTAGTATATTGTCACCCTGCTTATTTAACTTGTATGCAGAGTACATCATGAGATATGCTTGGCTGGAGGAAGCACAAGCTGAATCAAGATTGCAGGAGAAAGAGCAATAACCTCAGGTATGCAGATGAGAGCACCCTTATGGCAGAAAGTGAAAGAAGAGCTAAAGAGCCTCTTGATGAAAGTGAAAGAGGCGAGCGAAAAAGTTGGCTTGAAGCTGAACATTCAGAAAACTTAGATTATGGAATCTGTTTCCATCACTTCATGGCTAATAGATGGGGAAACAGTGGAAAGAGTGGCTGACTTTATTTTCTGGGGCTCCAGAATCAATAGTGATGGTGATTGCAGCCTTGAAATTAAAAGATGCTTACTCCTTGGAATATTATGGTCATCCTAGACAGCATACTAAAAAGCAGAGATATTACTTTGTCAACAAAAGTCCATCTAAGTCAAGGCTATGGTTTTTCCAGTGGTCATGTATGGATGTGAGAGTTGGACTATAAAGAAAGCTAAGTCCAGAAGAACTGATGTTTTTGAACTGTGATGTTGGAGAAGACTCTTGAGAGTCCCTTGGCCTGCAAGCAGATCCAACCAGTCCGTCCAAAAACAAGGTAAGTCCTGCGCGTTCATTGGAAGGACTGGTGTTGAAGCTGAAACTGCAATGCTTTGGCCAGCTGATGCAAAGAGCTGACTCATTTGAAAAGACCCTGATGTTGGGAAAGATTGGAGGCAGGAGGAAATCAGGTCGGCAGAGGATGAGATGGTTTGATGGCATCACCTACTCAATGGACATGAGTTTGGGCAAATTCTGGGGGTTGGTGATGGACAGGGAGGCCTTGTGTGCTGTTGTTCACGGGGTTGCAAAGAGTCGGACACGACTGACTGAACTGAATTGAAAGAGAAAAAATGAAGTGGAGAGGGGAGCACCCTGGGAAGCCAGGATGGGTGGGGTTCTACCTGGGACTCCAAACAGATGAGTCAGCCATAGGATTGGTCAGCCCTGTGCAGCCAATGGTGACATGTCTCTAGAGCTGTGATTGGAGGTCTCTGGAAGCCTCAGCAGGTGCTCAACGCCAAGATCCCCAGGAGGGGAAGACAAGCAGGACAATGCTGCTGTCCTGTAGGCCTGTCTCTTAGGCCAGATGCAAGGTGATTCTAGTTCTACTACGGAAAATGTAATCTGTGGAGACTGGGAAAGGAACTTGGCCAGTACATGGAGTGTGAAAAAGTAAGTAAAAAAACCATGTTTAATTTCACTACACTTCATATTTTGTGGCTTCCTTGGTAGCTCAGTCATAAAGAACCTGCCTGCAAATGTAGGAGTCAGGAATAGAAAAGATCCCTGGAAGATCCCAGGGATCCCATGGAGAAGGGAATGGTACCCCTCCAGAATTCTTGCCTGGAGAATCCCATGGAGACAGTAGACTGGTGGGCTAAAGTTGATTGGGTTGCAAAAGAATCAGACACGACTGAGGGACTGAGCACACAATATTTCAGCCTATCTCCTCTGCATCTTTTCAGCTCATATTTTAAAATTTGAAATTATACTTCATGTGCATTATGGTTTTCATTGTTTTTGCTCTGCTTTTTCCTGAATACCTTATTATTCCAAACATTCAACCATGAGAGGGAAAGATGGCGGAGGAATAGGATGGGAAGACCACTTTCTCCCTCACAAATTCTCAAAAGAACATTTAAACGCTGAGCAAACTTCACAAAACAACTTCTGTAGGCTGGCAGAGGACATCAGGCAACCAGAAACGCAGATCATTGTCTTCAAAAACAGGTAGGAAAAAATATAAAAGACGAAAAAGGAGACAAAGGAGGGGGAGGGAGCTCCGTCCGGGAAGGGAAGCCCGTCCGGAAGGGAATTTTAAGAAGAGAGGTTTCCAAACACCAGGAAACACTCTCCCTGCCGAGTCTGTGGCGAGCCTTGGAAACACAGAGGGCAACATAACAGGAAGGAAAAATAGATAAATAATTAAAACCAACAGATTACAAGCCCAACAGTAACTCCCCCAGCGGAAAAGCAGCACAGACGCCTGCATCCGCCACTGGGAAGTGGGGCAGGGCAGGGACGCGCGGGAGGCGCGGGCTGCAGAGCTTTGTAAGAATCGGGCAGGAACGCCCACGCACACCAGAACGATCTAACTTGGGCTAGCAAACCAGACTGTGGGATAGCTACCATGCAAAAAGCTCGAACATAAGACACCACCAGGACCGAGCACAGAACAAAGGACAAACGGGAAAGCTGGCTACAGACCATCCCCCGCCGGGGACAGGCAGCCAGAGTCGTAAGGACTGGAAAGGGGCAATGGCAGACTCGGAGAGACTTTACTTACCTAACTGCAAGCAAGCTCCTTTGCTAAGACTTCTGGGGGTGCTGGACAGTCACAATCTACCACACGGGGTGCGCCAGTGGTCCGCCAGAAAGCCGAGCAGCAGCGGCAGAAAAGGTGACAAGCCGCGGCTAATCGCGC
>NW_017215266.1:0-14053 GCF_001704415.2 Capra hircus
TCCCAAGATGTCTCAGTCCATTCCACGGAAGCTTGATTTCCCGGCACTGCCTCGACTTTCAAGCCGAGGATCGACTGACACCACGGTGGCACGTGGGACATCACTGTGGGAAAGCCTCGTGGGAAAGCCTGGTGGGAAAGCGTCATGGGAAAGCCTCGTGGAAAGCCTCGAGGGAAAGCCACTGATCCTAGGATACACGGGAAGGGAAGCGTGACACTGCTGCTACAGCTCGGGAGGAAAGCGCACGTGCATGCCCCCACTCGAGACGAAAACTGACTCCCCTGGGGAGAATCCAGAAGTACCCCAAGATCCATGTCAGAACTGGAGAGGAATTCTCAGTTTCCGACACCGACTCCACACAAGGTCTTAGGCACCGGCATCGATGGGAGAGGAATCCTGAGAGGGCCCGAGCAAATCGCATGGGGACTGGCCTTTCCTGAGGCCACCAGAGCGGGTCCCTGAGGTCCCCGTAGTAATTCGAGAGCACCTGCTGGAACTTGAGAAAATCCCAGGAGGTTCTCCCTTCTTGGCGAGATGAGGCCCATTTCCACTGAGTTTTCTCAAGGCTAATCACACCTAACCTCTGGAACTTCCAAAGCGTCCTTCACACCCTTTCTGCAATTCAAGAAGATACCCAACATACCAGTCTCCACTCGAGAGGAAGAACGAGAGTCCCGCCCACATCCAGAGGAGTCCCGTTTCCGACTCCTAGCTCGAGAGGAGGGATCCTTTCCCTGCGTGGTCGGGAAAGAATTCCCGGCGTTCCCGTCGCATCTCAAGAGGGGGCGCTCTCCACAGGAAAGGCGAGAGGAACTCCAGGGTCGTGCCACCATTCCCAGAGTCCCACAGATGTCTTCATCCATTCCACGGAAACCTGTTTTCCCTGCACAGCCTCGACTTTCAAGAAGAGGATCGACTCACACCACGGCGGCACGTGGGACAGCCCTGTGGGAAAGCATCGTGGGAAAGCCTCGTGGGAAAGCCTCGTGAGGAAGCCTCGAGGGAAAGCCACTGATCCCTTGATCCACGCGACGGGAGCATGACACTGCTGCTACAACTCGGGAAGAAAGCGCAGGTGCATGCCCCCACTCGAGACGAGGACTGACTCCCCTGGGGAGGCTCCAGACGTACCCCAAGATCCATGTCAGCACTGGAGAGGAATCCTCAGGTTCCGGCACCGACTCCACATAAGGTCTTAGGCCCCGGCATCGACGGGAGAGGAATCCCGAGAGGCCCCCGAGCAACTCGCTTGGGGACTGGCCTTTCCTGAGGCCACGAGAGCGGGTCCGTGAGGTCCCCGTCGTAAGTCGAGAGCACCTGCCACAACTCGAGAAAATCCAGGAGGTTCTCCCCTCCAGGCGAGGTGAGGCTCCTTTCTGCTGAGGCGTCTCGAGGCTAATCACACCTACCCTCTGGAACTTCCAAAGGGTCCTTCACACCCTTGCTGCAACTCAAGAAGTTCCCGGATATACCCGTCTCCACTCGAGAGGAAGCACGTGAGTCCCGCCCACATCCAGAGGAGCCCCGTTACCGCCTCCTAGCTCGAGAGGTGGTATCCTTTCCCTGCAGGGTCGGGAAAGAATTCCCGGCGTTCCCGTTGCATCTCAAGAGGAGGCGCTCTCCACCTGAAAGGCGAGAGGGACTCAAGGTTCGTGCCACCATTTCCAGAGTACCGCAGATGTCTCAGTCCATTCCAGGGAAACCTGTTTTCCCTGCACTGCCTCGACTTTCAAGCCGAGGATCGAATCACACCACGGTGGCACGTAGGACAGCCCTGTGGGAAAGCCTCGAGGGAAAGCCACAGATGCCTTGATCCACGGGAAAGGAAGCGTGACACTGCTGCTACAGCTCGGAGGAAAGCACACGTGCATTCCCCCACTCGAGACGAGGACTGACTCCCCTGGGGCGATTCCAGAAGTACCCCAAGATCCATGTCAGCACTGGAGAGGAATCCTCAGGTTCCGGCACCGACACCGCACAAGGTCTTAGGCCTGGGCATCGATGGGAGAGGAATCCCGAAAGGCCCCCGAGCAACTCGCATGGGGACTGGCCTTTCCTGAGGCCACCAGAGCGGGTCCCTGAGGACCCCGTCGTAAGTCGAGAGCGCCTGCCGCAACTCGAGAAAATCCAGGAGGTTCTCCCTTCCAGGCGAGATGATTCCCATTTCTGCTGAGACGTCTCGAGGCTAATCACACCTAACCTCTGGAAGTTCCAAAGGGTCCTTCACACCCTTTCTGCAACTCAAAAGTTCCCCGACATACCCGATTCCACTCGAGAGGAAGCACGAGAGTCCCGCCCACATCCAGAGGAGCCCCGGTTCCGCTTCCTAGCTCGAGAGGAGGGATCCTTTCCCTGCGTGTTCGGGAAAGAATTCCCGGCGTTCCTTTCGCATCTCAAGAGCAGGCGCTCTCCAGAGGAAGAGCGAGAGGAACTCCAGGGTGGTGCCACCATTCCCAGAGTCCCCCAAATGTCTCAGTCCATTCCAGGGAAACCTGTTTTCCCTGCACTGCCTCGACTTTCAAGCCGAGGATCGACTCACACCACGGTGGCACGTGGGACAGCCGTGTGGGAAAGCCTCGTGGGAGAGCCTCGTGGGAAAGCCTCGAGGGAAAGCCTCGAGGGAAAGCCACAGATCCCTTGATCCATGCCAAGGGAAGCGTGACACTGCTGCTACAGCTCGGGAGGAAAGCGCACGTGCATGCCCCCACTCGAGACGAGGACTGACTCCACTGGGACGACTCCAGAAGTACCCCAAGATCCATGTCAGCACTGGAGAGGAATCCTAAGATTCCAGCACCGGCTCCACACAAGATCTTAGGCCCCGGTATCGACGGGAGAAGAATCCCGAGAGGCCCCCGAGCAACTCGCATGGGGACTGACCTTTCCTGAGGCCACCAGAGCGGGTCCCTGAGGTCCCCGTCGTAAGTCGAGAGCACCTGCCGCAACTCGAGAAAATCCAGGAGGTTCTCCCCTCCAGGCGAGATGAGGCCCATTTCCGCTGAGGCGTCTCGATGCTATTCAAACCTAACCTCTGGAACTTGCAAAGGGTCCTTCACACCCTTGCTGCAACTCAAGAAGTTCCCCGACATACCCGTCTCCACTCGAGAGGAAGCACGAGAGTCCCGCCCACATCCAGAGGAGCCCCGTTTCCGCCTCCTAGCTCGAGAGGAGGGATCCTTTCCCTGCGTGGTCGGGAAAGAATTCCCGGCGTTCCTGTCGCATCTCAAGAGGAGGCGCTCTCCACAGGAAAGGCGAGAGGAACTCCAGGGTCGTGCCACCATTCCCAGAGTCCCCCAGATGTCTCAGTTCATTCCAGGGAAACCTGTTTTCCCTGCACTGCCTCGACTTTCAATCCGAGGATCGACTCACACCACGGTGGCACGTGGGAGAGCCCTGTGGGAAAGATTCGTGGGAAAGCCTCGTGGGAAAGTCTCGAGGGAAAGTCACAGATCCCTTGATCCACGGAAATGAAGCGTGACACTGCTGCTACAGCTCGGGAGGAAAGCGCACGTGCATGACCCCACTCGAGACGAAAACTGACTCCCCTGGGGAGAATCCAGAAGTACCCTAAGATTCATGTCAGCACTGGTGAGGAATCCTCAGGTTCCGGCAGCGACTCCGCACAAGGCTTTAATCCCCGTCATCGAAGGGAGAGGAATCCCGAGAGGCCCCCGAGCAACTCGCATGGGGACTGGCCTTTCCTGAGGCCACCAGAGCGGGTCCCTGAGGTCCCCTTCGTAAGTCGAGAGCACCTGCCGCAACTCGAGAATATCCAGGAGGTTCTTCCCCCCAGCCGAGATGAGGCCCATTTCCGCTGAGGCGTCTACAGGCTAATCACACCTAACTTCTGGAACTTCCCAAGGGTCCTTGGCACATTTGCTGCAACTGAAGAAGTTCCCCGACATCCTCCTCTCCACTCGACAGGAAGCACGAGAGTCCCGCCCACATCCAGAGGAGCCCCGTTTCCGCCTCTTAGCTCGAGAGGAGGGATCCTTTCCCTGCGTGGTGGGGAAAGAATTCACCGCATTCCCGTCGCATCTCAAGAGGAGGCGCTCTCCACAGGAAAGGCGAGAGGAACTCCAGGGTCGTGCCACCATTCCCAGAGTCCCCCAGATGACTCAGTCTATTCCAGGGAAACCTGTTTTCCCTGCACTGCCTCGACTTTCAATCCGAGGATCGACTCACAACACGATGGCACGTGGGAGAGCCCTGTGGGAAAGATTCGTGGGAAAGCCTCGTGGGAAAGCCTCAAGGGAAAGCCACAGATCCCTTGATCCACGCGAAATGAAGAGCGACACTGCTACTACAGCTCGGGAGGAAAGCGCACGTGCATGCCCCCACTAGAGACTTGGACGGACTCCCCGCGGGAAACTCCAGAAGTACCCCAAAATCCATGTCAGCACTGGAGAGGAATCCTCAGGTTCCGGCACCGACTTCACACATGGTCTTAGGCCCCAGCATCGATGGGAGAGGAATCCCGAGAGGCCCCCGAGCATCTGGCATCGGGACTGGCCTTTCCTGAGGCCACCAGAGTGGGTCCCTGAGGTCCCCGTCGTAAGTCGAGAGCACCTGCCGCAACTCGAGAAAATCCAGGAGATTCTCCCCTCCAGGCGAGATGAGTCCCATTTCCGCTGAGGCGTCTAGAGGCTATTCACACCTAATATCTGGAACTTCCAAAGGGCCCTTCACACCCTTGCTGCAACTCAAGAAGTTCCCCGACTTACCCGTCTCCACTCGAGAGGAAGCACGAGAGTCCCGCCCACATCCAGAGGAGCCCTGGTTCCGCTTCCTAGCTCGAGAGGAGGGATCCTTTCCCTGCGTGTTCGGGAAAGAATTCCCGGCGATCCTTTCGCATCTCAAGAGCAGGCGCTCTCCATAGGAAAAGCGAGAGGAACTCCAGGGTCGTGCCACCATTCTCAGAGTCCCCCAAATGTCTCAGTACATTCCAGGGAAACCTGTTTTCCCTGCACTGCCTCGACTTTCAATCCGAGGATCGACTCACACCACGGTGGCCCGTGGGAGAGCCCTGTGGGAGAGATTTGTGGGAAAGCCTCGTGGGAAAGCCTCGAGGGAAAGCCACAGATCACTTGATCCACAGAAAAGAAGCGTGACACTGCTGCTACAGCTCGGGAGGAAAGCGCACGTGCATGCCCCCACTCGAGACGAGGACGGACTCCCCGCGGAAGACTGCAGAAGTACCCCAAGATCCATGTCAGCACTGGAGAGGAATCCTCAGGTTCCGGCACCGACTCCACACAAGGTCTTAGGCCTCGGCATTGACGGGAGAGGTATCCCGAGAGGCCCCCGAGCAACTCTCATGGGGACTGGCCTTTCCTGAGGCCCCCAGTCGTGTCCCTGAGTTTCCCGTCGTAAGTCAAGAGCACCTGCCGCAACTCGAGAAAATCCAGGAGGTTCTCCCTTCGACGCGAGATGATGCCCATTTCCGCTGAGGCGTCTCCAGGCAAATCACACCTAACCTCTGGAACTTTCAAAGGGTCCTTCACACCCTTTCTGCAACTCAAGAAGTTCCCCAACATACCCGTCTCGACTTGAGAGGAAGCACGAGAGTCCCGCCCACATCCAAAGGAGCCCCGATTCCGCCTCCTAGATCGAGAGGAGGGATCCTTCCCCTGCGTGGTCGGCAACGAATTCCCGGCGTTCAGGTCGCAT
The DNA here is from genome assembly GCF_001704415.2 of Capra hircus. Classification (NCBI taxonomy): domain Eukaryota; kingdom Metazoa; phylum Chordata; class Mammalia; order Artiodactyla; family Bovidae; genus Capra; species Capra hircus. The sequence continues at coordinate 5,671 of NW_017215266.1, forward strand.
CTCAAGAGGAGGCACTCTCTACAAGAAAGGCCAGAGGAACTCCAGGGTCGTGCCACCATTCCCAGAGTCCCCCAGATGTCTCAGTCCATTCCAGGGAAACCTGTTTTCCCTGCACTGCCTCAACTTTCAAGCCGAGGATCGACTCACACCACGGTGGCACGTGGGACAGCCCTGTGGGAAAGCCTCGTGGGAAAGCCTCGAGGGAAAGCCACATATCCCTTGATCCACGCGAAGGGAAGCGCGACACTGCTGCTACAGCTCGGGAGGAAAGCGCACGTGCATGCCCCCACTCGAGACGAGGACTGACTTCCCTGGGGAGACTCCAGAAGTACCCCAAGATCCATGTCAGCATTGGAGAGGAATCCTCAGGTTCTGGAACCGTCTCCACACAAGATCTTAGGCCCCGGCATCGTCGGGAGAGGAATCCCAAGAAGCCCCCGAGCTACTCGCATGTGGACTGGCCTTTCCTGAGGCCACCAGAGCGGGTCCCTGAGGTCCCCGTAGTAAGTCGAGAGCACCTGCCGCAACTCGAGAAAATTCAGGAGGTTCTCCCCTCCAGGCGAGATGAGGCCCATTTCCGCTGAGGCGTCTCGAGGCTATTCACACCTAACCTCTGGAACTTCCAAAGGGTCCTTCACACCCTTACTGCAACACAAGAAGTTCCCCGACATACCCGTCTCCACTCGAGAGGAAGCACGAGAGTCCCGCCCACATCCAGAGGAGCCCCGTTTCCGCCTCCTAGCTCGAGAGGAGGGATCCTTGTCCTGCGTGGTCGGGAAAGAATTCCTGGCGTTCCCGTCGCATCTCAAGAGCAGGCGCTCTCCACAGGAAAGGCGAGAGGAACTCCAGGGTTCTGCCACCATTCCCAGAGTCCCCCAGATGACTGAGTCCATTAGGGAAAACTGTTTTCCCTGCACTGCCTCGACTGTCAAGCAGAGGATCGACTCACACCACGGTGGCACGTGGGACAGCCCTGTGGGAAAGCCACGTTGGAAAGCCTCGTGGGAAACCCTCTTGGGAAAGCCTCGAGGGAAAGCCACAGATCCATGATCCACGCGAATGGAAGCGTGACACTGCTTCTACAGCTCGGGAGGAAAGCGCACGTGCATGCCGCCACTCGAGACGAGGACTGACTCCCCTGGGGAGAGTCCAGAAGCACCTCAACATCCATGTCAGCACTGGAGAGAAATCCTCAGGTTCCGGCACCGGCTCGACACGAGACCTTAGGCCCCGGCATCGACGGGAGAGAAATCCCGAGAGGCCACCGAGCAACTCGCATGGGGAGTGGCCTTTCCTGACGCAACCACAGCGGGTCCCTGAGGTCCCCGTCGCAAGTTGAGAGCACCTGCCGCAACTCGAGAAAATCCAGGAGGTTCTCCCCTGCAGGCGAGATGAGACCCATTTCCGCTGAGGCGTCTCCAAGCTAATCACAACTAACCTCTGGAACTTCCAAAGGGTCCTTCACAACCTTCCTGCAACTCAAGAAGTTCCCCGACATACCCGTCTCCACTCGAGAGGAAGCACGAGTGTCCCGCCCACATCCAGAGGAGCCCCGTTTCCGCCTCCTAGCTCGAGGGAAGGGATCCTTTCCCTGCGTGGTCGGGAAAGAATTCCCGGCGATTCCGTCGCATCTCAAGAGGAGGGGCTCTAAAACGGAAAGGCGAGAGGAACTCCAGGGTCGTGCCACCATTCCCAGAGTCCCCCAGATTCTCAGTCCATTCCAGGGAAACCTGTATTCCCTGCACTGCCTCAACTTTCAAGCCGAGGACCGACTCACACCACAGTGGCACGTGGGACAGCCCTGTGGGAAAGCCTCGTGAGAAAGCCGCGAGGGAAAGCCACAGATCCCTTGATCCACGTGAAGGGAAGCGTGACACTTCTGCTACAGATCGGGAGGAAAGCGCACGTGCATGGCCCCACTCGAGATGAGGACTGACTCCCCTGGGGAGACTCCAGAAGTACCCCAATATCCATGTCAGCACTGGAGAGGAATGCTCAGATTCCGTCACGGACTCCACACAAGGTCTTAGACCCCGGAATCTACTGGAGAGGAATCCCGAGAGGCCCCAGAGCAATTCGCATGGGGACTGGCCTTTCCTGAGACCACCAGAGCGGGTCCCTGAGGTCCCCATCAGTAAGTCAAGAACACCTTACATAACTCGAGAAAATTCAGGAGGTTCTCCAATCCAGGAGAGATGAGGCCCATTTCCACTGAGGCAACAAGGCGGTAATCACCCTTAAAATCTGGAACTTCCAAAGGGTCCTTCACACCCTTGCTGCAACTCAAGAAGTTCCCGGACATACCTGTCTCCACTCAAGAGGAACCCGAGGGTCCCGCCCATATCCAGAGTGACCCCGTTTCCGCCTGCTAGCTCGAGAGGAGGGATCCTTTCCCTGCGTGGTCGGGAAAGTATTCCTAGCGTTCCCGTCTCATCTCAAGAGGAGGCGCTCTCCACAGGAAAGGCGAGAGGAACTCCAGTATAAGGCCCCATTCCCAGAGTCCCCCAGATTCTCAGTCCATTCCAGGGAAACCTGTTTTCCCTGCACTGCCTCGAATTTCAAGCCGAGGATCGACTCACACCGCGATGGCACGTTGGACAGCCCTGTGGGAAAGCCTCGTGGGAAAGCCTTGTGGGAAAGCCTCGAGGGAAAGCCACAGATCCCTTGATCCACGCGTAGGGAAGAGTGACACTGCTGCTACTGCTCGGGAGGAAAGCGCATGTGCATGCCCCCACTCGAGACGTGGACAGACTCCCCTGGGGAGACTCCAGAAGTACCCCAAGATCCATGTCAGCACTGGAGAGGAATCCTCAGGTTCCAGCACCGACTCCACACAAGGTCTTAGGCCCCGGCATCGACGGGAGAGGAATCCCGAGAGGCCCCCGAGCAACTCGCATGGGGACTGGTCTTTCCTGAGGCCACCAGATCGGGTCCCTGAGGTCCCCGTCGTAAGTCGAGAGCACCTGCCGCAACTCGAGAAAATCCAGGAGGTTCTCCCCTCCAGGCGAGATGAGGCCCATTTCCGCTGAGGCGTCTCGAGGCTAATCACATCTAACATCTGGAACTTCCAAAGGGTCCTTCACACCCTTGCTGCAACTCAAGAAGTTCCCCGACATACCCGTCTCCACTCAAGAGGAATCCGAGGGTCCCGCCCATATCCAGAGTGGCCCCGTTTCCGCCTGCCAGCTCGAGAGGAGGGAACCTTTCCCTGCGTGGTCGGGAAAGTATTCCTGGCGTTCCCGTCCCATCTCAAGAGTAGGCGCTCTCCACAGGAAAGGCGAGAGGAACTCCAGTATCAGGCCCCATTCCCAGAGTCCCCCAGATGTCTCAGTCCATTCCAGGGAAACTTGTTTTCCCTGCACTGCCTCGAATTTCAAGCCGAGGATCGACTCACACCGCGATGGCACGTTGGACAGCCCTGTGGGAAAGCCTCGTGGGAAAGCCTCGTGGGAAAACCTCGAGGGAAAGCCACAGATCCCTTGATCCACCCGTAGGGAAGAGTGACACTGCTGCTACAGCTCGGGAGGAAAGCGCATGTGCATGCCCCCACTCGAGACGTGGACTGACTCCCCTGGGGAGACTCCAGAAGTACCCCAAGATCCATGTCAGCACTGGAGAGGAATCCTCCGGTTCCGGCACCGGACTCCACACAAGGTCTTAGGCCCCGGCATCGACGGGAAAGGAATGCCGAGAGGCCCCCGAGCAACTCGCATGGGGACTGGCCTTTCCTGAGGCCACCACAGCGGGTCCCTGAGTTCCCCGTCGTAAATCGAGAGCACCAGCCGCAACTCGAGAAAATCCAGGAGGTTCTCCCCTCCAGGCGAGCTGAGACCTATTTCCCCTGAGGTATCTCGAGGCTAATCACACCTTACCTCTGGAAATTCCAAAGGGTCCTTCACACCCTTGCTGCAACTCAAGAAGTTCCCCGACATACCCGTCTCCACTCGAGAGGAAGCAAGAGAGTCCCGCCCACAACCAGAGGAGCCCCGTTTCCACCTCCTAGCCCAGGAGGAGGGATCCTTTCCCTGCGTGTTCGGGAAAGAATTCCCGGCGTTCCCGTCGCATTTCAAGAGGAGGCGCTCTCCACAGGAAAGGCGAGAGGAACTCCAGGGTCGTGCCACCATTCCCAGAGTCCCCCGGATGTCTCAGTCCATTCCAGGGAAACCTGTTTTCCCTGCACTGCCTCGAATTTCAAGCCGAGGATCGACTCACACCACGGTGACACGTGGGACAGCCCTGTGGGAAAGCCTCGTTGGAAAGCCTCGTGGGAAAGCCTCGAGGGAAAGACACAAATCCCTTGATCCTCGCGAAGGGAAGCGTGACACTGCTGCTAAAGCTCGGGAGGAAATCGCACGAACATGGCCCCACTCGAGACGAGGACTGACTCCCCTGGGGAGACTCCAGAAGTACCCCAAGATCCATGTCAGCACTGGAGAGGAATGCTCAGGTTCCGGCACCGACTCCACACAAGGTCTTAGACCCCGGAATCTACGGGAGAGGAATCCCGAGAGGCCCCAGAGCAATTCGCATGGGGACTGGCCTTTCCTGAGGCCACCAGAGCGGGTCCCTGAGGTCCCCGTCGTAAGTCGAGAGCACCTGCCGCAACTCGAGAAAATTCAGGAGGTTCTCCAATTCAGGCGAGATGAGGCCCATTTCAGCTGAGGCAACAAGGGGGTAATCACCCTTAAACTCTGGAACTTCCAAAGGGTCCTTCACACCCTTGCTGCAACTCAAGAAGTTCCCCGACATACCCGTCTCCACTCAAGAGGAACCCGAGGGTCCCGCCCATATCCAGAGTGACCCCGTTTCCGCCTGCTAGCTCTAGAGGAGGGATCCTTTCCCTGCGTGGTCGGGAAAGTATTCCTAGCGTTCCCGTCTCATCTCAAGAGTAGGCGCTCTCCACAGGAAAGGCGAGAGGAACTCCAGTATAAGGCCCCATTCCCAGAGTCCCCCAGATGTCTCAGTCCATTCCAGGGAAACCTGTTTTCGCTGCACTGCCTCGAATTTCAAGCCGAGGATCGACTAACACCGCGATGGCACGTTGGACAGCCCTGTGGGAAAGGCTCGTGGGAAAGCCTCGTGGGAAAGCCTCGAGGGAAAGCCACAGATCCCTTGATCCACCCGTAGGGAAGAGTGACACTGCTGCTACAGCTCGGGAGGAAAGCGCACGTGCATGCCCCCACTCGAGTAGAGGACTGACTGCCCTGGGGAGACTCCAGGAGTACCCCAAGATCCATGTCGGCACTGGAGAGGAATCCTCAGGTTCTGGCACTGAGCCCACACAAGGTCTTAGGCCCCAGCATTGACGGGAGAGGAATCCCAAGAGGCCCCAGAGCAACTAGCATGGGGACTGGCCTTTCCTGAGGCCACCAGAGCGGGTCCCTGAGGTCCCCGTCGTAGGTCGAGAGCACCTGCCGCAACTCGAGAAAATCCAGGAGGTTCTCCCCTCCAGGCGATCTGAGGCCCATTTCCGCTGAGGTATCTCGAGGCTAATCACACCTTATCTCTGGAAATTCCAAAGGGTCCTTCACACCCTTGCTGCAACTCAAGAAATACCCCGACATACCCGTCTCCACTGGAGAGGAAGCACGAGAGTCCCGCCCACATCCAGAGGAGCCCTGTTTCCACCTCATAGCTCGAGAGGATTGATCCTTTCCCTGGTGTTCGGGAAAGAATTCCCGGCGTTCCCAACGCATCTCAAGAGGAGGCGCTCTCCACAGGAAAGGCGAGAAGAACTAAAGGATCAGGCCCCTTTCCCAGAGTCCCACAGATGTCTCAGTCCATTCCAGGGAAACCTGTTTTCCCTGCACTGCCTCGACTTTCAAGCCGAGGATCGACTCACAGCACGGTGGCACCTGGGACAGCCCTGTGGGAAAGCCTCGTGGGAAAGCCTCGTGGGAAATCCTCGAGGGAATGCCACAGATCCCTTGTTCCTCGTGAATGGAAGTGTGACACTGCTACTACAGCTGGGGAGGAAAGCGCACGTGCATGCCCCCACTCGAGACGAGGACTGACTCCCCTGGGGAGACTCCAGAAGTACCCCAAGATACATGTCAGCACTGGAGAGGAAACCTCAGGTTCTGGCACCGACTCCACAAAGGCCTTAGGCCCCGATATTGACGGGAGAGGAATCCCAAGAGGCCCCAGAGCAACTAGCATGGGGACTGGCCTTTCCTGAGGCCACCAGAGCGGGTCCCTGAGGTCCCCGTCGTAAGTCCAGAGCACCTGCCGCAACTCGAGAAAATCCAGGAGGTTCTCCCCTCTAGGCGAGATGAGGCCCATTTCTGCTGAGGCGTCTCCAGGATATTCACCTAACCTCTGGAACTTGCAAAGGGTTCTTCACACCCTTGCTGCAACTCAAGAAGTTCCCCGACATACACGTCTCCACTCGAGAGGAAGCACGAGAGTCCCGCCCACACCCAGAGGAGCCCCGTTTCCGCCTGCTAGCTCGAGAGGAGGGATCCTTTCGCTTCGTGGTCTGGAAAAAATTCCCGGCGTTCCCGTCCCATCTCAAGAGGAGGCACTATCTACAAGAAAGGCGAGAGGAACTCCAGGGTCGTGCCACATTCCCAGAGTCCCTCAGATGTCTCAGTCCATTCCAGGGAAAACTGTTTTCCCTGCACTGCCTCGAATTTCAAGCCGAGGATCGACTCACAACTTGGTGGCACGTGGGACAGCCCTTTGGGAAAGCCTCGTGGGAATGCCTCCTGGGAAAGCCTCGAGGGAAAGACACAAATCCCTTGATCCACGCGAAGGGAAGCGTGACTCTGCTGCTACAGCTCGGGAGGAAAGCGCACGTGCATGGCCCCAGTCGAGACGAGGACTGACTCCCCTGGGGAGACTCCAGGAGTACCCCAAGATCCATGACAGCACTGGAGAGGAATCCTCAGGTTCCGGCACCGACTCCACACAAGGTCTTAGGCCCCGGTATCTACGGGAGAGGAATCCCCAGCGGCCCCAGAGCAACTCGCATGGGGACTGGCCTTTCATGAGGCCACCAGAGCGGGTCCCTGAGGTCCCCATCGTAAGACGAGAGCACCTGCCGCACCTCGAGAAAATCCACGAGGTTCTCCCCTCCAGGCGAGATGAGGCCCATTTCCACTGAGGCAACTAGGGGGTAATCACACTTTAACTCTGGAACTTCCAAAGGGTCCTTCACACCCTTGCTGCAACTCAAGAAGTTCCCCGACATACCCGTCTCCACTCAAGAGGAATCCGAGAGTCCCGCCCACATGCCAGAGGAGCCCCGTTTCCGCCTCTTAGCTCGAGAGGACGCAGCTGTAGCAGCAGTGTCACGCTTCCCTTCGCGTGGATCAAGGGATCAGTGTGCTTTCCCTCGAGGCTTTCCCAAGGCTTTCCACGAGGCTTTCCCACAGGGCTGTCCACGTGCCACTCGTGGTGTGAGTCGATCCTCGCTTGAAAGTCGAGGCAGTGAGGGAAAACAGTTTTCCCTGGAATGGACTGAGACATCTGGGGATTCTGAAATGGGGCCGACCTGGAGTTCCTCTCGCCTTTCCTGTGGAGAGCGCCTCCTCTTGAGATGGACGGAACGATAGGAATCTTTCCCGACCACGCAGGGAAAGGATCCCTCCTCTCGAGCTAGCAGGGCGGAAACGGGGCCACTCTGGATATGGGGGGACTCTCTGGTTCCTCATGAGTGGAGACGGTATGTCGGGGAACTTCTTGAGTTGAAGAGCAAGGGTGTGAAGGACCCTTTGGAAGTTCCAGAGTTAGGTGTGATTAGCCTCGAGACGCCTCAGCGGAAATGGCCGCATCTCGCCTGGAGGGGAGAACCTCCTGGATTTCTCGAGTTGCGGCAGGTGCTCTCGACTTACGACGGGGACCTCAGGGACCCGCTCTGGTGGCCTCAGGAAAGGAGACGTCCCCATGGGCGTTGCTCGGGCCTCTCGGATTCCTCTCTCCGTAGATCGCGGGTCTAAGCCTTGTGTGGAGTCGGTGCCGGAACCTGAGCATTCCTCTCCAGTGCTGACATGGATCTTGGGGACTTCTGAGAGTCTCCAGGGAGTCAGTCCTCATCTCGAGTGGGGCATGCACGTGCGCTTTCCTCCCGAGCTGTAGCAGCAGTTTCACGCTTCTCTTTCGCGGATCCAGGGATCTGTGGCTTTCCCGCGAGCTTTCCGCCACGAGGCTTACACAGGGCTGTCCCAGTGCCACTGGTTGTGAGTCGATCTCGGCTTGAAAGTCGAGGCAGTGGCAGGGAAAAGGTTTCCCTGGAATGGACTGAGACATCTGGGGGACTCTGGAATGTGGCACGACCCTGGAGTTCCTCTCGCCTTTCCTGTGGAGAGCGCCTCCCTTGAGATGCGACGGGAAGCCGGGAATTCTTTCCCGACCACGCAGGGAAAGGATCCCTCGTCCTCGA
>NW_017215267.1:0-14052 GCF_001704415.2 Capra hircus
CACCTCCATCCGTAAAAGGAAATCGTCTGACATATTAATGACAAGACTTAATACATGAACCTGAAACCTCAACTACTTTGGCTTGATGTGAAGTAGCCGAACTTCACTTGAGAACAGTCCTTTGATTTCCTCGTAGTGTGGGAGCACTCCCCTGGGCAAAGGGCCTCAGGGAGTCATGGCGCATGATCCGGACCCTTCCAAACAAGCGCATTCACACTGTGTGACATTCAGCAGCAGGAAGTACTGGAGAAAACTATCTTCCTTAGAGGATAGAAAACTCATTCCAACAGAGAGTGATTATCAGGCCTCTCTTTACAGCCAGTGTTTTGCTCTCAACCATCCAGAGCTAGCCAGCTTGCTCTGACGGCCTCAAATTGCAGCAAGAGGCTGAGATTCACACTGCAATTCCCAAGCATTGCAGAACACATTCCTAGGTTGAGCATGTCTCCCATGAGAAAGAACCTCCGGATCAACTGTGTCCTGAGCGGGCTGAGCTGCCATGCTAGGGCACCTAGTCGACGGCACATCCCATCCAAATGGCCCACGAGTAAGCTATGACGGCCCTTCGGTTAGTATCCCAGCACGGAACAAGCCCTACAGCCTTCTGGCAGAGAAGAGAAACAACCAGCAAATGGTCAGGATTTTCAAGCAGATTGCCTAAGTTCACACACGTTTAGGGCATCCCCGGGAAAGAATCGAATTTGGTCTAGCCAAGATCCAATGTAGTCACAGTCAATTTTCCCACAGGATCAAGATCGTTCCAACCAGCCTAAGCTCACTACTCTCTCTGCAGAGGAAATGAATATGGTTATGCTGAATCACGAAAAAGGCTGGGTATCTGCTTATGGAGGAGAAGGAATTCAATCCAGCGGCCCAAGACGAAGGCTATTCCTCAGAGCTTTGTGCAATAGACATTTATGTAAAGTATAAAGGAGATACGAGAAGCTTTAGACAGAGACCGAGATCACAAGGGCAAGACAGATACCCCTGCTACCTGTTCATAATGGTTTATAACTCTCCATAAGTTATGACACGAACAAAAAGAATGTTCTGAGGTGTAAAGAGCTCACTAGACCTACTCCATAATTTACATTTTAAGATAACCAGGATTAGCCAGAAAGGTTTTTTCCACGAGACCCGTCCTCAAGAATATGCATCCTTTTATATAATCCTACAGGAATGTTAAGAGGAAAAACAGTTTGCTTTCTTCCTCCTTGAATTCTAACCCTCTCTCCTTGGGGACCCTGAACTTCTTAGAAACCTCCTTAGCCAATGGACCTCTCTCAAAAATCCATGAACAGCCGTTGGAGCTTCCTCTGACTTTCCCTGGCGGGGAGGAGCCCTCCCATGAGCACAACGGCCTCAGGGGCCAATTGCCAATGAAAAAAAAATCTCCCAGCAAGTGCTTTTCAGCCCTTTGTGTGACTCTCAGCCCACAGGACGCCTGAGAAACTTCTCTTCCGCGAGAAGAAAGCAGACCCACAGAGTGTGTTTTCAGCCTGTATCTTGCGCAAGTGTGTTGGCTTGTTAGACAGAAGACCTCAGGCCTCCCAACAGCACTCAATTCCACAATCAGGGCCTTAGTGTCTCCCTCAGTTCCTGGCCTTAGCAAAACACCATTCCTAGGTCCATGAGCAGTCCTGCCCATGGGAGCAGCCTAGCGGAGAGTGTGTCTGAGGGACAGGTGTACATGCTGGGTCACCCTCGGTCAGAGGGCACCTTGCACCTCCAATCGGACCCAGGCAAGGAGACTGGCACCACCACCTGCTCTGTAATCCACAATGCGGGAGCAAAGCTCGCTCTGTCAAGAGGGAAGAACAGCAACAGGATGGATTCAACAGTTGCTACCTCTACTGGTTAGCCCTCCAGGAAGGAAAATGCGAATTTTAGCCCCTACGACTGGATCCAAGTTCGGCTCCCAGGGATGATTCCCCCGCACGGATCCACAGAACGTTCCAGACAGAACCTTGGCCTCACTCTCCCCCTGCACGATCGAAATATGATAGAAACAGCTGTTTGGAGTGCTTTGACTTCCTGGGAGAGGTAGGATCCTCCCATGGTGCAGCGGCCTCCAGGGCCATGCCGCTGAGAAATGCGCCTCTAAGCCAAACCTTATGCACCTTGTAAGAACTCACACGTAGGCACTGAAAAGCTCTCTCTCCTTAGTAGAAGCGAAAGGCGCCCCAGAGACGTGTGATTTCACACTGTATCTTGCCAGTAAGTGAACTTTGGCCTCTCAGACGTCGACCTCCAGGCCTGCTCCAAACGGCCTCAGTTCCAGCAGTCAGGCCGGGTTCCCTGCATTTTCGGAGGCTTGGAACACATTCTAGGTCAGAACATCTGCCCATGGGAAGAGACGCTGCGGAGGTGGTCTGAGCGGGTCCCGGTCCCATCTTGGTTCCAATCGACCCAGACCCTAATAGAACCACGGAAAACAGCGGGGCTCCCCCTGGCTTCCGAACATGCCAAACGAAAGCCAAACAGCAGCTGTTTCAGAAAGAAAAAAGAGCAATCGGACTGGATATCAGTGTGCGGGCCGCATCCAGGGTCCCCCCCGAGAGAACAGCGCCCTGTAGCCCTAGGACCCGATTAATGCAGTTGGTAACACACAGGGTGTGTCCCCATAGGAGCCAAGAATTTCTCTCTGACAGACCTAGGCTCACTTAAGAGCTCTCCTACAGAGCAAAGGGATGGAGACAATTCTGGCCTGTGCGTGCTTTCCTCGGAGGTGGGCCGTCCCCTATGGCCCGGGCCTCCAGGGGAAATTGACCCCCTGCATATATGACCTCCAAGAAAAGCGCCTTTTCCAAACTGCGCTAGACGTGGAGTTCTACAGATGCATGGAAGCGAGTGTCTTCGGGAAGCAAAGGCAAGTCTCACCTGTTATCAGACTTACTAGAATAAGTACGGTACCTTCTCGTGGCAAGCCTTCTTACTGATCTGAAAAAGAAAATAGTAGCTCGCTGATTGCAGAAAATTAATCCAGTACTTGGTTTCCCAACCTGTATAGAATCCGACAAATGGCCCTGTCTTTGTAGCCCGCTTAATTAACAGTATGGTGAAGCTCTAAATAATCAGCTGGAATTACATACAGCATATAACCAGTTCTCTTGGCAATGTGGAAAGAATACAACACAACACTCTAAGAAACCTTTCAAAATGGATCACGAGACACCTGTACATGGACTGGGCTTGCTTCCGCCAGACCAGACTTACTCTATTACGGTAAAACCCGCACTGTTCCACATGTTGTCCTTATGAAATTTCTACTGGAACCCCCCCACAGTGAGCAGGTTAGCAGATTGCCACAAGTAGGGTGATTTCATAGCAGATGGAAAATTAAGGTAAGGTAATAATCAGGTAACTAAGTTTGTATAGTAAAAAGACATATCATTCCCCGGGAACAGATTCATAAATGTGCATCAGTATCAGTGGGCTCAAACTGACTGAAACGAATCTCCTTGACCTGACATCGGATAAGTCCTATATGGTTTTACCACAATTCTAGAAAGATGGAATACCAGACCACCTAACCTGACCTCTTGAAAATTGGTGAATCAAATCCAACATTAGAGAGGACATGGAACAACAGACTGATTCAAAAAGACAGGGGTATGTCAAAGCGCTGCTTATATTGTCACCCTGTTTCTTATTTAACTTTATATGCAGAGTACCATCATGAAACATGCTGGGATGGAGATACAATGATGGACATCAAGATTGCCAGTAGAAAATCAACTCAGACTATAATATGCAGAGACACCACCCATTATGGCCAGAACCTGAAGAGAAAGGTCATTCTTATGCGGGAACTTCTTAGTTGCAGCAAGGTGTGAAGGACCTTGAAGTTATCAGAGGTTAGGTGTGGTAGTCTCGCAAGCTCAGCAGAAATGCCTCATGTCGCCTGACATTGGAGGGCCAAATTTCTCGATTTCAGCAGGAGCTTCTTCTTGTGGGAGCGGGACCGGAAGCAGGATTCTCATCCAGTGTGACATAGATTCTTGGGTACTTCTGGAGTCTCCACAAGGGAGTCAGCCTCGTAAATCGGTGGGCATGAGCTCAATTTCCTCCACCATGCGTGCAGCAGCAGTGTCACGCGTTTCCCTTGCGCTACGACCAAGGGACTCTCGTCGGCGTTCCCCCCCTCGAGCTTCCCACCGAGGCTTTCCACAGGGCTGTCCCACGTGTCAACGGTGGTGTGAGTCGATCCTCGGCGTGAAATCCGAGGGCAGGCAGGAAACAGGTTCTCCTGTTGAACGACGCACAACATCTGGGGACTCTTGGAATGTGGCACGGCACCCTGCAGTATCCTTCCCTTTCCTGCTTGGGAAACGGCCTCCACTTCAGCAGCGATGGGAATGCCGGGCAATTCTTGTACCGACCCAACAGCGAAGATCCCTTCATCTCGAGGTTACGCACTGAAACGAGCTCCTCAGGATGTGCCGGGACCATCGTTCGCGACCTCTTTGAGTGAGACGGGTGTCTGGGAACTTCTTGAGTTGCAGTTTACTGAAAGACGCTTTGGAAGTGCCAAAGAGTCACGTTATTCTAGCCTCGAGACACCTCAAGTGAAACTGGCCTCATCTCGCCTGAGGGAAACTCCTGTATTTTACGAGTTTCGCAGGCTGCTCTCGACTTACGACGGGACTTCAAGAACCCGTTCTGGCGCCCCAGGAGAAGCCACTTCCCCATGACGTGATTCTATTGGGCTCTTCATGATTCCCACTCCGTCGCGATGCTGAGGGCCTAGACCTTTTCTGTGGAGTCGAGGCGCGAAACCTGAGTCCTTCCAGCGGCTGACATGCATCTTGGGTATCTCTGGAGTCTCCCAGGGGAGTCATTGCTACGTCTACATGGGGCATGCACGTGCGCTGTCTCCCAATGTCGTAGCGCAGGTCCGCTTCCCGTCCAGTGGACAAGGATCTGTGGCTTTCCCTCGAGGCTTTCCCAGCTTTCATAACAGGCTGTCCCACGTAGCCACCGTGGTGTGAGTCGATCTCGGCGTGAGTCGAAGCAGTGCAGAAAAGATCTCTGGAATGACTGAGACATCGGGGACTTCTGGAATGGTGGCACGCATGGTATACCTCTCCATTTACTGTGCAAGCGCGCTCTCTTGAGAATGCGTTCTTGAACTTCGGAATTCTTCACGAGCAAGCACGGGGAAGACCCTCATCTCGAGCTTGAGCCTGGAAAACGAGCTCCTCTGGAGTTGCCGGCACCCTCGCGCTTCCTCGAGAGTGGAAGGTATGTCAGGAACTTCTTGGTAGTCAGCCAAGGTGCTGTAGGACCGTTGACAGTTCCAGATTTAGGTGTGATTCACTACTCGAGACGCCTCAGAGAAAATGCCTCATCTACGACTGACCAAGAACCTCTGATGTTCTCGAGTCCGCAGGTCTCTCGATTACGACTTTGACCTCAGGGACAGTGTAGTCAGATGTGCACGCTTCCCGCGTGGGATCAGGAATCTGATAGGCTTTCACCTCCGAGGCTATCCCACGAGGCTTCCCAACAGGCTGTCCCACCGTCCACCATGTGTAGAAATCATGGTTGTGATGGATCCCGGCTTGAAAGTCGAGCCAGCTGCAGGAATAACAGGTTTCCTCTGAAATGGACTGAGACATCTGGAGACTTTGGAATGGTGGCACGACCCTGGAGACCTCTCGCCTTTCCTTGAAGCCTGCCTCCTTGACATGCCACGCGAACGCCGAACAAACTTTCCTGACTGAGCAGGATAGGATCCTTTCATCTCGACTGCCAGACGGGAACGGGGTCTCTGAATGTCGCAGTCTCCCAGGGAGTCCGCTCCTCGTCTCGAGTGGGGCTGACATCATGCCTGTCCTCCCGAAGCTGTCGCAGCAGTCTTGTCACGCTCCCTTCTCAGTGGATCAAGGATCACGGCTTTCCCTCGGCTTTTCCATGAAGCTTTTCCCACGTGCTTTCCCACAAGGGTGTCCACAGCGTGCCACACGTTCGTGTGATGATCCATCAGGCTTGAAAGTCGAGCAGTGGCAGGAAAAAGGCTTCCATGGAAGACTGCAGACAATCTGGGGGACTCTTGGGTAAATGGTGGCACGCCCTTGAAGTTCCTCTCGCCTTTTCCTGTGGAGAGCGCCCCTCGTGAGAGCGACGGGAACGCGGAATCCTATCCGACCACGCAGGGAATGATCCCTCCTCTCGAGCTATGAGTGGAAATGGGATCCTCGGATGGCGGCGGACTCTCGTCCTATCCTCTCGTGGAGCTGGGTATGTCGGGGAACTTCTAGTTGCAGCAAAGGTGAAGGACCTTTGGGAGTTCCAGATTAGGGTGATTAGCCTCGAGTACGCCTCAGCACAAATGCCTCATATCCATGAGAGGGAAATCTCCTGGATTTTCTCCGAGTGCGCGAAGGTGCTCTAGACTACACCGGGCACCTCAGGGACCCGCTCTGGTGGCTCAGGAATAGACATCCCATCGCGATTGCTCGGGCCTCTCGGGGATTCCTCTCCCTTCTATGCTGGGGCCTAAGACCTTGATGTGAGAGTCCAGTGCCGAAACCTGGAATTTCCTCTCCAGTGCTTGAACATCGATTTGGCGCTACTCTGGGACAGCTCTGCCAGGGGCGTCAGTCCTCGTCTCGAGTAGCGGGCGCTGCACGTCACTTTCCTCCGAGTGTAGCAGAAATGTTCCCTTACCTTCGCGGCTGGTCAAGGATCTGTGGCTTTCCCTTAGATTTACCCACGAGCTTTCCACGAGCTTTACACGGGCTGATCCCTACGTCCACACATAATTGAGTCGATCCTAAAAAGCTTGAAAGTCGAGCAGTGGGGAAAACAGGTTCCTGAATGGACTGAGAATCTGGGGCTCTCGGCAATGGTGGCACGACCTGGAGTTCCTCTCGCCTTTCCTGAGGAGAGCGCCTCCTCTTGAGATGTGACGGTAACGCGGGGAATTCTTTCCCCACCACGCAGGGAAAGGATCCCTCCTCTCGAACTAGGAGGCGGAAACGGGGCTCCTCTGTATGTGGGCGGGACTCTTGTGCTTCCTCTCGAGTGGAGACGGGTATGTCGGGAACTTCTTGAGTTGAAGCAAGGGTGTGAAGGACCCTTTGGAAGTTCCAGTAGTTAGATGTGATTAGCCTCGAGACTCCTCAGGGGAAATGGGCCTCATCTCGCCTGGAGAGCAGTACCTCCTGGATTTTCTCGAGTTGCGGCAGGTGCTCTCGACTTGCGACGGGGACCTCAGGGACCCGCTATGGTGGCCTCAGGAAAGACCAGTCCCCATGCGAGTTGATCGGGTCCTCTCGGGATTCCTCTCACGTCGATGCCGGGGACTAAAACCTGTGTGGAGTCAGTGCCGGAACCTGAGGATTCCTCTCCAGTGCTGACAGGGATTTTGGGGTATTTCTGGAGTCTCCCCAGGGGAGTCAGTCCTCGTCTCGAGTGGGGCTTGCACGTGCGCTTTCCTCCCGATCTGGAGCAGCAGTGTGGCGCTTCCCTTTGCGTGGATCAAGGAATCTGTGGCTTTTCCCTCGAGGCTTTCCACGAGGCTTTTCCCACGAGGCTTTCCCACAGGGTTGTTCCATGTGCCACCGTGGTGTGAGTCGATCCTTGGCTTGAAAGTCGAGGTAGTGCAGGGAAACAGGTTTCCCTGGAATGGACAGAGACATCTGGGGGGCCTCTGGTAATGGTGGCACGACCCTGGAGTTCCTCTTGCCTTTCCTGTGGAGAGCGCCTCCTCTTGAGATACGACGGGAATGCCTGTAATTCTTTCCCGACCACGCATGGAAAGGTTCCCTCCTATCGAGCTAGGAGACGGAAACGGGGCTCCTCTGGATGTGGGCGTGACTCTCGTGCTTCCTCTCGAGTGGAATCGGGTATGTCGGGGAACTTCTTGAGTTGCAGCAAGGGTGTAAAGGACCCTTTGGAAGTTCCAGTTGTTAGATATGATTAGCCTCGAAACGCCTCAGCGGAAATGGGCCTCATCTCGCCTGGAGAGGAAAAACCTCCTGAATTTTCTCGAGTTGCGGCAGGTGCTCTCGACTTACGACGGGGACCACAGGGACCTGCTCTGGTGGCTTCAGTAAAGGCCAGTCCCCATGCGAGTTGCTCGAGGGCCTCTCGGGATTCCTCTCCCTTCGATGCTGGGGCCTAAAATCTTGTGTGGAGTCAGTGCCGGAATCTGAGGATTCCTCTCCAGGGATGACATGGATCTTGGGGTACTTCTGGAGTCTCCTCAGGGGAGTCAGTCCTCGTCTCGAGTTGGGCATGCACGTGCGCCTTCCTCCCGCTGTAGCAGCAGTGTCACGCTTCCCTTCCGTAGATCAAGGGATCTGTGGCTTTCCCTCGAGGCTTTTCCCACGAGGCTTTCCCACGAGGCTTTCCCACAGGGCTGTCCACGTGCCACCGTGGTGAGTCGATCCTCGGCTTGAAAAATCGAGGCAGTGCAGGGAAAACAGGTTTCCCTGGAATGGACTGAGACATCTGGGGACGCTGGGAATGGTGGCACGACCCTGGAGTTCCTCTCGCCTTTCCTGAGGAGAGCGCCTCCTCTTGAGATGTGACGGTAACGCGGGGAATTCTTTCCCCACCACGCAGGGAAAGGATCCCTCCTCTCGAACTAGGAGGCGGAAACGGGGCTCCTCTGTATGTGGGCGGGACTCTTGTGCTTCCTCTCGAGTGGAGACGGGTATGTCGGGGAACTTCTTGAGTTGAAGCAAGGGTGTGAAGGACCCTTTGGAAGTTCCAGTAGTTAGATGTGATTAGCCTCGAGACTCCTCAGGGGAAATGGGCCTCATCTCGCCTGGAGAGCAGTACCTCCTGGATTTTCTCGAGTTGCGGCAGGTGCTCTCGACTTGCGACGGGGACCTCAGGGGACCGCTATGGTGGCCTCAGGAAAGACCAGTCCCCATGCGAGTTGATCGGAGTCCTCTCGGGATTCCTCTCACGTCGATGCCGGGGACTAAAACCTTGTGTGGAGTCAGTGCCGGAACCTGAGGATTCCTCTCCAGTGCTGACAGGGATTTTGGGGTATTTCTGGAGTCTCCCCAGGGGAGTCAGTCCTCGTCTCGAGTGGGGGCTTGCACGTGCGCTTTCCTCCCGATCTGGAGCAGCAGTGTGGCGCTTCCCTTTGCGTGGATCAAGGAATCTGTGGCTTTCCCTCGAGGCTTTCCCACGAGGCTTTCCCACGAGGCTTTCCCACAGGGTTGTTCCATGTGCCACCGTGGTGTGAGTCGATCCTTGGCTTGAAAGTCGAGGTAGTGCAGGGAAACAGGTTTCCCTGGAATGGACAGAGACATCTGGGGGCCTCTGGTAATGGTGGCACGACCCTGGAGTTCCTCTTGCCTTTCCTGTGGAGAGCGCTCCTCTTGAGATACGACGGGAATGCCTGTAATTCTTTCCCGACCACGCATGGAAAGGTTCCCTCCTATCGAGCTAGGAGACGGAAACGGGCTCCTCTGGATGTGGCGTGACTCTCGTGCTTCCTCTCGAGTGGAATCGGGTATGTCGGGGAACTTCTTGAGTTGCAGCAAGGGTGTAAAGGACCCTTTGGAAGTTCCAGTTGTTAGATATGATTAGCCTCGAAACGCCTCAGCGGAAATGGGCCTCATCTCGCCTGGAGAGGAAAACCTCCTGAATTTTCTCGAGTTGCGGCAGGTGCTCTCGACTTACGACGGGGACCACAGGGACCTGCTCTGGTGGCTTCAGTAAAGGCCAGTCCCCATGCGAGTTGCTCGAGGGCCTCTCGGGATTCCTCTCCCTTCGATGCTGGGGCCTAAAATCTTGTGTGGAGTCAGTGCCGGAATCTGAGGATTCCTCTCCAGGGATGACATGGATCTTGGGGTACTTCTGGAGTCTCCTCAGGGGAGTCAGTCCTCGTCTCGAGTTGGGGCATGCACGTGCGCCTTTCCTCCGAGCTGTAGCAGCAGTGTCACGCTTCCCTTCCCGTAGATCAAGGGATCTGTGGCTTTCCCTCGAGGCTTTCCCACGAGGCTTTCCCACGAGGCTTTCCCAGGGCTGTCCCACGTGCCACCCTGGTGTGAGTCGATCCTCGGCTTGAAAGTGGAGGCAGTGCAGGGAAAACAGGTTCCCTGGAATGGACTGAGACATCTGGGCGACTCTGGGAATGGTGGCACGACGCTGGAGTTCCTCTCACCTTTCCTGTGGAGAGCGCCTCCTCTTGAGATGCGATGGAAACGCCGGGAATTCTTTCCGAGCACGCAGGGAAAGGATCCCTCCATCGAGCTAGGAGGCGGAAACGGGGCTCCTCTGGATGTGGGCGGACTCTCGTGCTTCCTCTCGAGTGGAGACGGGTATGTCGGGGAACTTCTTGAGTTGCAGCAAGGGTGTGAAGGACCCTTTGGAAGTTCCAGAGGTTAGGTGTGAATAGCCTCGAGACGCCTCAGCGGAAATGGGCCTCATCTCGCCTGGAGGGGAGAACCTCCTGGATTTTCTCGAGATGCGGCAGGTGCTCTGGACTTCCGACGGGGACCTCAGAGACCCGCTCTGGTGGCATCAGGAAAAGCCAGTCCCCATGCGAGTTGCTCGGGGGGACTCTCGGGATTCCTCTCCGTCGAAGTCGTGGCCTAAGACCTTGTGTGGACTCGGTGCCGGAACCTGAGGATTCCTCTCCAGTGCTGACATGGATCTTGGGGTACTTCTGAGTCTCCCCAGGGGAGTCAGTCCTCGTCTCGAGTGGGTGCCTGCACGTGCGCTTTTCTCCCGTGCTGTAGCAGCAGTGTCATGCTTCCCTTCGCGTGAATCATGGGATCTGTGGCTTTCCCTCGAGGCTTTCCCATGAGGCTTTCCCACCAGGCTTTCCCACGAGGCTTTCCACGAGGCTCAGGGCTGTCCCACGTGCCACCGTGGTGTGAGTCGATCCTCGGCTTGAAAGTGGAGGCAGTGTAAGGAAAACAGGTTTCTTGGAATGGACTGAGACATCTGGGGACACGGGGAATGGTGGCACGACCCTGGAGTTCCTCTCGCCTTTCCTGTGGAGAGCGCCTCCTCTTGAGATGCGACGGGATCGCCGGGAATTCTTTCCCGAACACGCAGGGAAAGGATCCCCTCCTCTCGAGCTAGGAGGGGGAAATGGGCTCCTCTGGATGTGGGCGGGACTCTCGTGCTTCCTCTCGAGTGGAGACGGGAAAGTCGGGGAACTTCTTGAGTTGCAGCAAGGGTGTGAAGGACCCTTTGGAAGTTCCAGAGGTTAGGTGTGATTAGCCTCGAGACGCCTCAGCGGAAATGGGCCTCATCTCGCCTGGAGGGAGAACCTCCTGGATTTTCTCGAGTTGTTGCAGTGCTCTCGGCTTACAACAGGGACCTCAGGGACCCGCTCTGGTGGCCTCAGGAAAGGCCAGTCCCCATGCGAGTTGCTCGGGGGCCTCTCGGGATTCCACTCCGTAGTTGCCGGGGCCTATGACCTAGTGTTGAGTCGCTGCCGGAACCTGAGATTTCCTCTCCACTGCTGACCTGGATTTGGGTACTTCTGGAGTTTCCCCAGGGAAGTCAGTCCTCGTCACGAGTGGGGGCATGCACGTGCGCTTTTTCCTCGAGCTGTAGCAGCAGTGTCACGCTTCCCTTCGCGTGGATCAAGGGATCTATGGCTTTTCCCTCGAGGCTTTCCCACGAGCTTTTCCCACGAGGCTTTCCAACAGGGCTGTTCCACGAGCCACCGTGGTGTGAGTCGATCCTCGCGCTTGAAGTCACGGCAGTGCAGGGAAAACAGGTTTCCCTGGAATGGATTGAGACATCTGGGGGACTCTGGAATGGTGGCACGACCCTGGAGTTCCTCTCGCCTTTTCCTGTGGAGAGTGCCTCCTCTTGAGATGCGTCAGGAATGCCGGGAATTCTTTCCCGACCACACAGGGAAAGGATCCCTACTCTCGAGCTAGGAGGCGAAACGGGGCTCCTCTGGATGTGGGCGGGGACTCTCGTGCTTCCTCTCGAGTGGAGACGGGTATGTGGGGGAACTTCTTGAGTTGCAGCAAGGGTGTGAAAAGACCCATAGGAAGTTCCAGAAGTTAGGTGTGATTAGCCTCGAGACGCCTCAGCGGAAATGGGCCTCATCTCGCCTGGAGGGGAGAACCTCCTGGATTTTCTCGAGTTGTGGAAGGTGCTCTCAACATATGACGGAGACCTCAGGAACCCGCTATGGTGGCCTCAGGAAAGGCCAGTCCCCATGCGATTAGCTCTGGGGCCTCTCGGGATTCCATTCCCATAGATACCGGGGCCTACGACCTTTTGTGGAGTCGCTGCCGGAACCTGAGGATTCCTCTCCAGTGCCTGACCTGGCTTTGGTACTTCTGGAGTCTCCCCAGGGGAGTCAGTCCTCAACTCGAGGGGGGCATCTACGTGCGCTTTCCTCTCGAGCTGTTGCAGCAGTCACGTTCCCTTCGCGTGGATCAAAGTGATCTGTGGCTTTCCCTCGAGGCTATTCCCACGAGGCTTTCCCACGAGGCTTTCCCACAGGGCTTTCCCACTGTGCCACCGTGGTGTGAGTCGATCCTCGGCTTGAAAGTCGAGGCAGTGCAGGGAAAACAGGTTTCCCTGGAGTGAACTGAGACATCTGGGGACTCTGGGAATGGTAGAACGACCCTGGAGTTCCTCTCGCCTTTTCCTGTGGAGAGCGCCCCCCTCTTGAGCTGCTATGGCAAGTCCGGGAATTCATTCCCGACCACTCAGGGAAAGGATCCCTCCTATCGAGCTATGAGGTTGGAAGCGGGGCTCCTCTGGATGTGGGCGGGCCTCTCGTGCTTCCTCTCGAGTGCAGAAGTGTATGTCGGGGAACTTTCTTGAGTTGCAGCAAGGGTGTGAAGAACCCTTTTAGAAGTTCCAGAGGTTAGGTGTGATTAGCCTCTAGACACCTCAGCGGAAATGCGCCTCATCTCGCCTGGAAAGGAGAACCTCCTGGATTTTCTCAGGTTGCGGCACGTGCTCTTACTTATGATGGGGACCTCAGGGACCCGCTCTGGTGGCCTCAGGAACGCCAGTGCCCCTGTGAGTTGCTGGGGCCTCTCGGGATTCCTCTCCGTCGATGCCGGGCCCTAAGACCTTGTGTGGAGTCGGGCCAGAACCTGAGGATTCCTCTCCAGTGCTGACATGGATCTTGGGGTACTTCTGGAGTCTCCAGGGGAGTCAGTCCTCGTCTCGAGTGGGGGGCATGCACGTGCCGCTTTCCTCCCGAGCTGTAGCAGCAGTGTCACGCTTCCCGTCGCGTGGATCAAGGTATCTGTGGCTTTCCCATCGTGGCTTTCCCACCAGGCTTTCCCACGAGGCTTTCCCACAGGGGCTGTCCACGTGCCACCCTGGTGTGAGTCGATCCTCGGCTTGAAAGTGGAGGCAGTGCAGGGAAAACAGGTTCCCTGGAATGGACTGAGACATCTGGGCGACTCTGGGAATGGTGGCACGACGCTGGAGTTCCTCTCACCTTTCCTGTGGAGAGCGCCTCCTCTTGAGATGCGATGGAAACGCCGGGAATTCTTTCCCGAGCACGCAGGGAAAGGATCCCTCCATCGAGCTAGGAGGCGGAAACGGGGCTCCTCTGGATGTGGGCGGACTCTCGTGCTTCCTCTCGAGTGGAGACGGGTATGTCGGGGAACTTCTTGAGTTGCAGCAAGGGTGTGAAGGACCCTTTGGAAGTTCCAGAGGTTAGGTGTGAATAGCCTCGAGACGCCTCAGCGGAAATGGGCCTCATCTCGCCTGGAAGGGAGAACCTCCTGGATTTTCTCGAGATGCGGCAGGTGCTCTGGACTTCCGACGGGGACCTCAGAGACCCGCTCTGGTGCATCAGGAAAAGCCAGTCCCCATGCGAGTTGCTCGGGGGGACTCTCGGATTCCTCTCCCGTCGAAGTCGTGGCCTAAGACCTTGTGTGGACTCGGTGCCGGGAACCTGAGGATTCCTCTCCAGTGCTGACATGGATCTTGGGGTACTTCTGAGTCTCCCCCAGGGGAGTCAGTCCTCGTCTCGAGTGGGTGCCTGCACGTGCCGCTTTCCTCCCGTGCTGTAGCAGCAGTGTCATGCTTCCCTTCGCGTGAATCATGGGATCATGTGGCTTTCCCTCGAGGCTTTCCCAT
>NW_017215268.1:0-14052 GCF_001704415.2 Capra hircus
AGAGGAGGCGCTCTCCAAAGGAAAGGGGAGAGGAACTGCAGGGTCGTGCCACCATTCCGACTCACCCAGATGTCTCAGTCCATTCCACAGGAACCTGTTTTCCCTGCACTGCCTTGGCCTTCATGCGAGGATCGACTCACACCACCGTCACACGTGGGACAGCCCTGTGGAAAGCCTAGTGGGAAAGACTCGAGGGAAAGCCACAGATCCCTTGGTCCAGGCATGGGGAAGCGTGACACTGCTGCTACAGCATGGAGGGAAAGGGCACGCTCATGCCCCCACTCGAGACGAGGCCTGACTCCCTTGTGGAGACTCGAGAAGTACCACAAAATCCATGTCAGCACTGGAGAGGAATCCTCAGCTTCCGGCCCCGACTCCACACAAGGTCTTAGGCCCCGGCATCGACGGGAGAGGAATCACGAGAGGCCCCCTAGCAACACGCATGATGACTGGCGTTTCCTGCGGCCGCCAGAGCGGGTCCCTGAAGTCCCCGTCGTAACTCGAGAGCACCTGCTGAAACTCGGGAATATCCAGGAGCCTCTCCATTCCAGGCGACATGAGGCCATTTCTGCTGAGGCATCTCGAGACTAACCACACCTAACCTCTGGAACTTCCAAAGGGTCCTTCACACCCTTGCTGCAACTCAAGAAGTTCCCCGACATACCCGTTCCTCTTCACATTCAGCCATAATGGTGGTGTCATCTGCATATCTAAGTTTATTGATATTTCTACCGGCAATCTTGATTCCAGCTCATGTATCTTCCATCCCAGCATTTTTCATGATGTACTCTGCATAGAAGTTAAATAAACAGGGTGACAATATACAGCCTTTTGCATACTCCTTTTCCTTTTTGGAACCAGTCTGTTGTTCCATGTCCTACTCTAACTGTTGCTTCCTGACCTTCATCCAGATTTCTCAAGAGGCAGGTTAGGTGGTCTGGTATTCCCATCTCTTTCAGAACTGTGGCTAAAACAACAGTATAAGGACCTTTCCGATGTCAGGCCAAGGAATTGTGTTTCCAGTCATTGAGCCACACCTGATCACTGAGCACAAATTCATGAATCTGTTCCTCAAGGGGCAATGAGATTCTTTTTTATACAAACTTAGTTACCTGATTTATTACCTTACCTAATTGTTCCATCTGCTGTGAAATCCCACCCCCTTACTTGTGGCAAATCTGCTAACACCTGCCTCACTGTGGGAGGGGGTCTCCCATAGAAAATTTCATAAGGACAACAACTATGGGAACGTGCAGTTACCCGTAATATGAGTAAGTCTGCCGGAAGCAAGCCCATCTATGTACAGTCAGTCTCTATGATCCATTTAGAAAGTGTCTCTTCAAGAGTTTGGTTGTTTCTTTCCACCATTCCAGAACACTGGGGCCTATATGCTGTATGTAATTTCCACTGATAGTTAGAGCTTCACATACCTGTTAATTAACGCGGCTGCAAAGACAGGGCCATTGTCGGATTCTATACTGGTTGGAAACCCAAGTCTGGGAATTATTTCTCAAATCAGCGAGCTACTTCGTTTTCTTTTTCAGATCAGGTAGGGAAGGCCTCTGCCCAACCGGAGAAGGTACCTACTATTCTAGTAAGTTATGATAACAGGTGACTGCCTTTGCTTCCCCGAAGGACACTCGCTTTCCCTGCATCCTGAGAACTCCACGTCTCAGCCAGTTGGAAAAGCGCTTCTTGGAGGTCATTATTCAGGGGCAATTTCCCCTGGAGCCCGGGGCCATAGGGAGCGGCTCCACAGCTCCCAGGGGAAGGCAGAGCCACAGCCACACATCTGTCCCATCCCCTTTGCTCTGTAGGAGAGCTCTAGTGAGCCTAGGTCTGTCAGGAAAATTCTTGGCTCCTATGGGGACACATTCTATGTGTGAAACTGCATCCAGGACCTAGGGGCCACAGGGCGCCTGTTTCTCTCGGGGGCAGAGGGGTGGGGGGCCTGAAGCAGTGCGGCCCAGCAACAGCTTCCACATCCATCCAATTGCTCTTTTCTTACCTCTGATAGAACTAGCTTTGTTCCAGCCTTTGGCAATTTGGAGGCAAGCGGGCCCCACTTCCTCCCCAAGGAGGCATGGGACCTAATTTGAGTGGAAAGGCCCCTCACGGAGCTGAACCCAGGAAGGCACCCAGTCATGTCTGACACATTCCTGCATCCTGCTTCTTCATGAGCAATACCGCTATAAGCTAGGAATGTCTTTCCAAGGCTCAGAAAGGACAGGGGAGATGCATGGTGCTGCCTCTGGAATTTCGGTCCTCTGAGCAGACCTGGAGGTCTCCCCTTGAAGAAGCTAACCAGTTTCTTCCAAATACAGGCTTGCAAACACACACTGGGTGGCTGCCTCTTCTTCCCTGAAGGACGATCACTTTCCCCGCATCCTGTGAACTCTGCATCCCAGCCTGCTGGAAAAGCGCTTCTTGGAGGTCATTTTTCAGGGACAATTTTCCCTGGAGCCCGGGGCTGTAGGGAGGGCCCCATGCTCGCTGTGAAAGGCAGAGTCACATCCACAGTCTGTTCTACCCCTTTTGCCCTGTGGGAGAGCTCTAGTGAGCCTAGGTCTGTCAGGAAAATTCTTGGCTCCTATGGGGACACACCCTGTGTGTTAACCTGCATATCAGACCTAGGGGCCACAGGGTGCCTGTTCCTCTCGGGGGGGACCCTGAAGTGGTGCGGACCAGCAACAGCCTGAACATCCATCCGATTGCTCTTTTCTTCCTTCTGATAGAGCTAGCTTTGCTTCTCGCTTTGGCATTTCGGAAGCCAGGGGGAGCCCCACCGCTGTTGTCCTGGGGTCTATTGGAGGTACCGGGTCTATTGGACCCCAGCATGGCACCCGACCCCCTCAGACACACTCCCGCAGCCTCCTTCCCATGGTCAGGACTGTTCTGACCTAGGAATGTGTTCCCAAGGCTCAGAAAATGCAGGGAGACACACGGCCCTGACTCTGGAACTGAGGCCGTTGGAGCAGGCCTGGAGGTCTGACGTCTGAGACGCCAAACACTTGCTGCAAGATACAGGTGTGAAAACACACTCTCTGGGGCTGCCTTTCCTTCCTCCAAGGAAGAGAGCTTTTCCAGTCTCCTCCGTGCTGAGTCATACAAGGCTGCAAAGGTCTGGCTTCGAGGGCATTTCTCAGCGGCAAATGGCCCCTGAGGCCCTGCACCCAGGGAGGGATCCTACCCTCCCAGGGGAAGTCAAAGCAACCTCCAAACAGCTGTTCTGTCATGTTTCCTCTGCAGGAGGGAGCTAGTGAGCCCAGGTCTGTCTGGAACGTTCTTGGATCCTGCGGGGAAATCATCCTGGGAGCCCACCTGGATACCAATCGTAGGGGCTAAAATTCGCATTTTCCTTCCTTGGAGCCCTAACGCAGTACAGCCTAGCAACTGGTTGAAAATCCATCCTGTTGCTGTTTTCTTCCCTCTGACAGAGCGAGCTTTGCTCCCCATTTGGGGATTTCAGAAGCAAGGTGGTGGCCTGCAACTCCTTGCCTGGGGTCCATTGGAGGTGCAAGGTGCCCTCGACCAGGTGACCCCAGCATGACACCTGGCCCCCTCAGACACACTCCCGCAGCCTGCTTCCCCATGGGCAGGGCTGCTCTCACTTAGGAATGTGTTTGCAAGGCCAGGAAACTGCAGGGAGACACAAGGCCCTGATTCTGGAATTGAGTCTGTTGGAACAGGCCTGCAGGTCTTCTGTCTAACAAGCCAAACACTTGCTGCAAGATACAGGCCTGAAAACACACTCTTGGGCTGCCTTTCCTTCCTCCAAGGAAGAGAGTTTTCTCAGCCTCCTGTGGGCTGAGAGTCACACAGGGCTGAAAAGCACTTGCTGGGAGATTATTTTTCATTGGCCATGGCCCCTGAGGCCCTGTGCTCAGGGAGGGCTCCCTCCCTCCCAGGGAAAGTCAAAGGAAGCTCCAAACGGCTGTTCAATCATGTTTCTGAGAGAGTCATTGCCAAGGCAGGTTTATAAGAAGTTCAAGGGTCCCCAAGGAGAGAGGGCTCTAGAATTCTCAAGGAGGAAGGAAGGACAAACTGTTTTTCCCTCTACTTTCCTTAGGATTATATAACAATCATGCATCCTTCTTGAGGACGGTCTCTGGAAAAAACCTTCTGGCTAATCCTGTTATCTGAAAATGTCAATTATGGGAGTAGGTCTAGTGAGTCTTTACAACCTCCAGACATTCTTTTGTTCGTTGTCATAACTTATTGGAGAGTATATAACTCCATTACTAACACTAGCAAGGGGGTACGCTTTCTGCCCCTTGTGATGTCTCTGTCAGAAGCTTTCTCTATCTCCTTTATCCTTTAATAAAACTCTATTGCACAAAAGCTCTGAGCAATCAAGCCTCGTCTTGGGCCCTGGATTGAATTCTTCTCCTCCATAAGCCAAGAATCCCAGCATCTTTTCGTGGTTCAGCAACAATATTTCATTTCCTCTGCAGGAGAGAGCTAGTGAGCTTAGGTCTGTCTGGAACATTCTTGGATCCTGTGGGGAAAATATCCTGTGCACACATCTGGATACTGGGCCTAGAGGCCAAAATTTGCATTTCTTTCCCGGGGAGCCCTAACGTGGTGTGACTTAGCAACTGCTTGAAAATCCATCCCATTGCTGTTTTCCTCCTTCTGACAGAGCTAGCTTTGTTCCCTGCTTTGGGATATCTCAACCGAAGGGCCGGTCCATAGCTACTCGCCTGGGGCCCATTGGATGTGCAAGGTGCCCTCGACTAGGTGACCCTAGCATGGCACTCAGCCCGCTCAGACACACTCCCGAGGCTTCTTTCTCATGGGAAGCACTGCTCCAACCTAGGAATGTGTCTGCAATGCTTGGAAAGTGCAGTGAGACACACAGCCCTGACTCTGCAATTGAGGCCCTCAGAGCAAGCCTGCAGCTCTGATGTCTGAGAAGCAAAACACTTGCTGCAAAGAGAGGCCTGAAAACACACTCTCTGTGGATGACTTTCCTTCCTCTAAGGAAGATAGTTTTCCCAGTCTCCTGCTTCCTGAATGTCACACAGCTGGAATGCGCTTGCTTGGAGGTCGTGATTCAGTGGCAATGACCCCTGAGGCCCTTTGCCCAGGGAGGGCTCCCACACTCACAGGCAAATCAAAGCAACTTCCAAGTGAGTCAGCTCTTCACATCAAATGGCCAAAGTATTGGAGTTTCAGGTTCAGTATTAGTCCTTCCAATGTATATTCAGACCTGATTTCCTTTAGGATGGAGTGGTTGCGTCTCCTTGTAGTCTAAGCGACCTACAAGCATCTTCTCCAACACCACAGTTCAAAAGCATCCAATTTTCAGCTGTCACTTTCTTTATAGTACATCTTTCATATCCATCCATGACATATGGAAAAACCATAGCCTTGACTGGATGGATCTTTGTTGGCAAAGCAACGTCTCGGCTTTTTAATATGATGTCTAGTTTGGTCATCACTTTTCTTCCAAGTCATAAATATGTTTTAAGTTCATGGAGGCAGCCATCACCTGCAGTGATTTCCAAGCCCCCCAAAAATAGTCTGCTGCTGTTTCCAATGTTTTCCCATCTATTTGCCATGAAGTGATGAGACTGGATGCAATGATTTTAGTTTTCTGAATGCTGAGCTTTAAGCTAACTTTTTCACTCTCCTCTTTCACTTTCATCAGGAGACTCTTTAGTTCTTATACACTTTCTGCCATAAGGGTGGTGTCGTCTGCATATCTGAGATTCTTGATATTTCTCCCAGCAATCTGGATTCCAGCGTGTGCTTCCTCCAGCCCAGTGTTTCTCATGATGTACTCTGCGTATAAGTTAAATAAGCAGGCTGACAATATACAGCCTTGACATATTCCTTTTCCTATTTAGAACCAGTCTGTTGTTCCATGTCCAGTTCGAACTGTTTCTTCCTGACCTGCATACAGGTTTCTCAAGAGACAGGTCAGGTGGTCTGGTATTCCCATCTCTTTCAGAATTTTTCCCAGTTTATTGTGATCCACACAGTCAAAGGCTTTGGCATAGTCAATAAAGCAGAAATAGATGTCTTTTTTTCTGGAACTCTCTTGCTTTTTCAATGATCCAGTGGATGTTGGCAGTTTGATCTCTGGTTTCTCTGCATTTTTTTAAATCCCTCTTGAACATTTGGAAGTTCACAGTTCATGTGAACTTGGAGAATTTTGAGCATTACTTTACTAGTGTGTGAGATGAGTGCAATTGTGCAGCAGCTTGAATATTCTTTGTCATTGCCTTTCTTTGGGATTGGAATGAAAACTGACCTAATGACTAGGTGTTTTCAATTGCATATGCTGAAAGAACTGGCTGTGCAGTTTTGAAGAAAAAAAAATCATTTTAACCCATTTTCTCTGAAGTGCAAGGCATATCATGGCCATCCCTGAATCATAAAGTCACCTTTTCTTTATGTAGTCATAGTTTCATGCCTAAATTATAGGCCAACTCATGCTCAAATGGACTCTGATGTCAGGGGCAGATCAACTAATAAAAAGCTTGGATTGTCCCTCTGGAGGAAAGTGAGATCTTGGTCCCACAAGAAGAATCTGAAGGGTTAAGGGAACTTGCAAGAGTGGGGAAAGCTTAGTCCATCCTACATGTACCAAAATCTTAAATAAGGCTTATTTACTTTACCGAAGTAAAAAAACAGATGATGAAAACAATTATAAATCAATGAAAGGTAAAGAAACTCATAGTCTGTTATCAAAAATTGCATTCTAAGAAAACTTTGTGCTCTTAACCTAGAGAGGAGACTAAATTCCATCTGGTACCAGCTTACCAGAAGACAAACAAACAAACAAACAAATTATCAGTAAGCTTAAAAAAAGTATATTCCATATATCTTGAAGTAGCAGTATTTCTGCAAAGGCATCAGTGTGAAACCATAGAGGACATGGTTAAAACCTGATTAAATAGAAATTGACAATGTAATCTGGTCACTGCTGCGACTTGAAATGCTTTCATATGATAACTGGAATTATAACTGACAGCATTTGACCAGGACATATCAGATTTTCACGGATGTCAGATAATTTCTAGGATATCTATATTAGGAACTGAAGGAATCTTTGAACCTAGGAAAGAAAACAACAGTCTCAAAGGCCCTTGCTGAATCATCTATCAGCAAGGAATGTCTTTGCAAGGATCGCAAAGTGAAGGGAAAATACACCGACCTGCCTCTGCAACTTCGGTCCTCTGAGCAGATCTGGAGGTCTCCCTTTGTATAAGCTAACCTGTTCCTTCCAAATAGAGGTTTGCAACACAAAACAAGTGGCCGCCTATTCTTCCCCGAAGGAGGCTCTCTTTCCCCACATCCTGCGAACTCCCTTTCCCAGCCTCCTGGAAAAGCGCTTCTTGCAGTTCCTTTCAGAAAATCCTATGGACGGAGAAGCCTGGTAGGCTGCAGTCCGTGGGGTCGCTGAGGGTCGGACACGACTGAGCGACTGCACTTTCATTTTCACTTTCATGCATTGGAGAAGGCAATGGCAACCCACTTACTGTTCTTGCCTGGAGAATCCCAGGGACGGGGGAGCCTAGTGGGCTACCGTCTATGGCGTCGCACAGAGTCGAACACGACTGAAGCAACTTAACAGCAGCAGCAGCAGCAGTTCCTTTCTTAGGGGCAGTTATCCCTGAGATTGGGACCTGGAAAGGCAGAGCCACCTCCACACACACGTCTTTTTTATCCCCTTTCCTCTGGAGGAGAGCTCTAGTGAGCCTAGGTCTGTCAGGAAAATTCTTGGCTTTGACGGGATCACACCCGGTGTGTGAACCTGCATACCCGACCTAGGGGCCACAGGGCACCTGTTTTGCTCGAGTGGGTCCTGGAGGGGTGCAGCATAGCAAGAGCTTAAAAATCCATCCAATTTGTCTTTTTTTTTTTACCTCAGAGAGAACGAGTTTGCTCCACCTCCACCCTTTGGCAGTGTGGAGGGAAGAGGGCACCACCCTCTCCCAAAGGGGACATAGGGCCTACCAGGAGAGAAAGGCCCCTTGAGGAGCTGAGCCCAGGTAGGCAGCCAGTGATGTCAAGCACACTCCCGCTGCTTGCTTCTTCATGGGCACTCCCACGATCTGCTAGGAATGTCTTTGCAAGGATCTCAAAGGGAAGGGAAGATACATGGCCCTGTCTCTGGAACTTCAGTCCTCTGAGCAGATCTGGAGGTCTTGAGTTGTATAAGCAAACCTGTTCCTTCCAAATAGAGGCTTGCAAACACACCCCCGGTGGTTGCCTCTTCTTCCCCGAAGAAGTCTTTCTTTCCCCACATGCTGCGAACTCCCTGTCCCAACCTCCAAGAATAGCGCTTCTTGCCATTCCTTTCTTAGAGGCAGTTATCTCTGAGCCTGGGGCCGTAGGGAGTAGCCCCACACTCACAGGGAAAGGCAAAGACTCCTCCATACACCTCCTCTATCCCCTTTGCTCCGGAGGAGAGCTCTAGTGAGCCTAGGTCTTTCAGGAAAATTCTTGGCTTGGACAGGATCTCACACTGTTTGTGAACCTGCATACCCAACCAGGGGCCACAGAGCACCTGTTTCAGTAAAGTGGGCCCTGAAAGGGTGCAGCCTAGCAAGAGCTTGAAAATCCATTCAATTGCTGTTTTTGTACCTCTGACAGAGCGAGCTTGGCTCCACCCTTTGGCAGTGAGGAGAAAAGAGGCATGACACCCTCCCCAAGGGGACATGGGGCCTACTTCGAGAGGAAGCTGCAACTCGAGAAAATCCAGGAGGTTCTCCCCTCCAGGCGAGATGAGGCCCATTTCCGCTGAGGCGTCTCGAGGCTAATCACAACTAACCTCTGGAACTTCGAAAGGGTCCTTCACACCCTTGCTGCAAGTCAAGAAGTTCTCCGACATACCCATCTCCACTCGAGAGGAAGGACGAGGGTCCCACCCACATCCAGCGGAGCCCCGTTTCCGCCTCGTAGCTCGAGAAGAGGGATCCTTTCCCTTCATCGTCGGGAAAGAATTCCCGGGCTTCCCATCGCATCTCAAGAGGAGGCACTCTCCACAGGAAAGGCGAGAGGAACTCCAGGGCCTTGCCAGCATTCCAAGAGTCCCCCAGATGTCTCCGTCCATTCCAGAAGAACCTGCTTTCCCTTCACTGCCTCGACGTTCACGCCGAGGATAGACTCACACCACCGTGACATGTGGGACAGCCCTGTTCGAAAGCCTCGTGGGAAAGCCTCGATGCAAAGCGACTGATCCCTTGAACCACATGTCGGCAAGCGTGACACTGCTGCTACAGCTTGTGAGGAAATCGCAGGTGCATGCCCCCACACGAGATGAGGACTGACTCCCCTGGTGAGACTCCAGAAGTATGGAAAGATTCATGTCAGCACTAGAGAGGCATCCTCAGGGTCTGGCCCCGACTCCACACAAGGTCTTAGGCACCGGCATCGATGGGAGAGGAATCCCTATAGGCCCCATGGTAACTCGCATGGGGACTGGCCTTTCCTGAGGCCACCAGAGCGAGTCCCTGAGGTCCCCGTCGTAACTCGAGAGCACCTACCACAACTCGGTAAAATCCAGGAGGTTCTCCCCTCCAGGCGATATGAGGCCCATTTCCGCTGAGGTGTCTCGAGGCTAATCACACCTAACCTGTGGAACTTCCAAAGGGTCCTTCACACCCTTGCTGCAACTCAAGAAGTTCCCCGACAAACCCGTCTTCACTCGAGAGGAAGCACGGGGGTCCCGCCCACATCCAGAGGAGCCCCATTTCCGCCTCGTAGTTCGAAATGAGGGATCCTTTCCCTGCTTCAACGGGAAAGGATTCCCGCCGTTCCCGCCGCATCTCAAGAGGAGGCGCTCTCAACAGGAAAGGTGAGAGGAACTCCAGGGTCGTGCCAACATTCCAAGAGTCCCCCAGATGTCTCACTCCATTACAGGGAAACCAGTTTTCCCTGCACTGCCTCGACATTCACGCGGAGGATTGACTCACACTACGGTGGCACGTGGGACACCCCTGTTGGAAAGCCTCGTGGGAAAGCCTCGAGGGAAAGCCACAGATCCTTTGATCCATGCGAATGGAAGCGTTACACTGCTGCTACCTCTCGGAAGGAAAGCGCACGTGCATGACCCCACTCGAGCCGAGGACTGACTCCCCAGGGCAGACTCCAGAAGTACCCCTAGATGCATGTCAGCCCTGGAGAGGAATCCTCAGGTTCTGAACACAACTCCACAAAAGGTCTTAGGCTTTGGCATCGACGGGAGAGGAATCCTGAGAGGACCCCTAGCAACTCGCATGGCGACTGGCCTTTCTTGAGGCAACCAGAGCGGGTCCCTGAGGTCCCTGTCGTAACTCGATAGCACCTGCCACAAACTGGAGAAAATCCAGGAGGTTCTCCCCTTCAGGCGAGATGAGGCCCATTTCCGATGAGGCGTCTTGAGGCTAAACACACCTAACCTCTGGAACTTCCAAAGGGTCCTTCCCACACTTGCTGCAACTCAAGAAGTTCCCCGACATACCCGTCTCCACTCGAGAGGAAGCACGAGAGTCCCGCCCACATCCAGAGGAGCCTGGCTTCCACCTCGTAGCTCTAGATGACGGATTCTTTTCCAGCTTCGTCTGGAAAGAATTCTCGGCTTTCCCGTCGCAATTCAAGAGGAGGCGCTCTCAACAGGAAAAGCGAGAGAAACCCCAGTGTCGTGCCACAATTCCAAGGGACCCCCAGATGTCAGTCCATTTCCAGAGGAAATTGCTTTCCCTGCACTGCCTCTACTTTCACGCCGAGGATCCACTCACTACACCATGGAACGTGGGTCAGCCCTGTGGGAAAGCCTCGTCGGAAAGCCTCGAGGGAAAGCCACAGATCCCTTGATCCACCCGACGGGAAGTGTGACACTGCTGCTACAGTTCCTGAGGAGAGCTCACGTGCATGCCCCCACATGAGATGAGCACAGACTCCCCAAGGGAAACTCCAGAAGTAAGCCAAGATCCATGTCAGCACTGAAGAGTAATCCTCAGGTTCCAGCCCCGACTCCACAAAAGGTCTTAGGCCCCGACATCGACCGGAGAGGAATCCCGAAAGGCGCCCTTGCAACTCCCATGGGCACTGGTCTTTCCTGAGGCCACCAGAGCGGGTCCCTGAGGTCCCTGTCGTAACTCGAGAGACCCTGCCCAACTCTAGAAAATCCAGGAGGTTCTCCCCTCCAGGCGAGATAAGGCCCATTTCTTCTGAGGCGTCTGGAGGCTCATCACACCTAAATTCTGGAAACTCAAAAGGGTCCTTGCTGCAACTCAAGAAGTTCCCCGACATACCCGTCTCCACTCGAGAGGAAGCACGAGGGTCCCGCCCACATCCAGAGGAGACGCCGTTTTGGTATCGAAGCTCGAGATGAGGGATCCTTTCCCTCCTTGGTCAGGAAATAATACACGCCATTCCGCTCGCATTTCAAGGGGAAGTGCTCTCCACAGGAAAGGCGAGAGGAACTCCAGGGTCGAGCCACCATTCACAGAGTCACCCAGATGTCTCAGTCCATTCCAGAGGAAACTGTTTTCCCTGCACTGCCTCGAATTTCACGGCGAGGTATCGACTCAAACCACGGTGGCACGTGGGATAGCCCTGTGGGAAAGCCTCGGGGGAAATCCTCTTGGGAAAGCCTCGAGGGAAAGCCACAGATCCAGTGATCCACGCGAAGGGAAGCATGACACTGCTGCTACATCTCGGGAGGAAAGCGCACGTGCATGCCCCCACTCGAGACAAGGACTGACTCCCCTGGGGAGACTCCAGAAGTATCCCAAGATCCATGTCAGCACTGGAGAGGAATCCTCAGGTTCTGGCACCATCTCCACACAAGGTCTTAGGCCCCGGCATCGACGGGAGAGGAATCCCGAGAGGGCCCCGAGCAACTCGCATAGGGAATGGCCTTCCCTGAGGCCACCAGTGCGGGCCCCTGAGGTCCCCGTCGTATGTCGAGAGCACCTGCCACAACTCGAGAAAATCCAGGAGGTTCTCCCCTCCAGGCGAGATGAGGCCCATTTCCGCTGAGGCGTCTCGAAGCTAATCACACCTAACCTCTGGAACTTCCAAAGGGTCCTTCACCCCCTTGCTGCAACTCAAGAAGTTCCCCAATATAACCGTCTCTTCTCAGGAGGAAGCACGAGAGTCCCGCCCACATTCAGAGGAGCCGCGTTTCCGCCTCCTAGCTCGAGAGGAGGGATCCTTTCCCTGCGTGGTCGGGAAAGAATTCCCGGCGTTCCCATAGCTTCTCAAGAGGAGGTGCTCTTCACAGGAAAGGCGAGAGGAACTCCAGGGTCGTGCCACCATTCCCAGAGTCCCTCAGATGTCTCAGTCCATTCCAGGGAAACCTGTTTTCCCTGCACTGCCTCGACTTTCAAGCCGAGGATCGGCTCACACCATGGTGGCACGTGCGACAGCCCTGTGGGAAAGCCTCGTGGGAAAGCCTCGTGGGAAAGCCTCGAGGGAAAGCCACAGATCCCTTGATCCAAGCGAAGGGAAGCGTGACACTGCTGCTACAGCTCGAGAGGAAACCGCACGGGCATGCCCCCACTCGAGACGAGGACTGACTCCCCTGGGGAGACTTCAAGAGTACCCCAAGATCCATATCAGCACTGGACAGGAATCCTCAGGTTTCGGCACCAACTCCACACAAGGTCTTAGGCTCCGGCATCGACAGGAGAGGAATCCCGAGAGGCCCCCGAGCAACTCCATGGGGACAGGCCTTTCCTGAGGCCACCAGAGCGGGTCCCTGAAGTCCCCGTCGTAAGTCGAGAGCACCTGCGGCAACTCGAGAAAATCCAGGAGGTTCTCCCCTCCAGGCGAGATGAGGCCCATTTCCGCTGAGGTGTCTCGAGCCTAATCACACCTAACCTCTGGAACTTCCAAAGGGTCTTTCACACCCTTGCTGCAACTCAAGAAGTTCCCCGACATACCCGTCTCCACTCGAGAGGAAGCACGACAGTCCCGCCCACATCCAGAAGAGCCCCGTTTCCTCATCCTACCTCGAGAGTAGGGATCCTTTCCCTGCGTGGTCGGGAAAGAATTCCCGGCGTTCCCGTCGCATCTCAAGAGGAGGCGCTCTCCACAGGAAAGGCGAGAGGAACTCCAGGGTCGTGCCACCATTCACAGAGTCGCCCAGATGTCTCAGTCCATTCCAGAGGAAACTGTTTTTCCTGCACTGCCTCGAATTTCACAGGTGAGGATCGACTCAAACCACGGTGACACGTGGGATAGCCCTGTCGGAAAGCCTCGTGGGAAATCCTCTTGGGAAAGCCTCGAGGGAAAGCCACAGATCCGTTGATCCACGCGAAGGGAAGCATGACACTGCTGCTACATCTCGGGAGGAAAGCGCACGTGCATGCCCCCACTCGAGACCAAGGACTCACTGCCCTGGGGAGACTCCAGAAGTACCCCAAGATCCATGTCAGCACTGGAGAGGAATCCTCAGGTTCTGGCACCATCTCCACACAAGGTCTGAGGCCCCGGCATCGACGGGAGAGGAATCCCCGAGAGGCCCCCGAGCAATTCGCATGGGGACTGGTCTTTCCTGAGGCCACCAGAGCAGGTCCCTGAGGTCACGGTCGTAAGTTGTGAGCACCTGCCTCAACTGGAGAAAATCCAGGTGGTTCTTCCCTCCAGGCGAGATGAGGCCCATTTCCACTGAGCTATATCCAGGCTAATCACACCTAACCTGTGGAACTTCCAAAGCGTCCTTCACACCCTTGCTGCAAACTCAAGAAACTCCCCGACATACCCGGTCTCCAGAGGAGAGGAAGCACGAGAGTCCGCCCACATACAGAGGAGCCCCGATTCCGCCTCCTAGTTCGACAGGAGGGATCCTTTCCTGCGTGGTCGGGAAGGAATTCCCGGCGTTCCCATCGAATCTCAAGAGGAGGCGCTCTCCACAGGAAAGGCGAGAGGAAATCCAGGTTGGTGCCACCATTCCCAGAGTCACCCAGATGTCTCTGTCCGTTCCAGGGAAACCTGTTTTCCCTGCACTGCCTCGACTTTCAAGCGAGGATCGACTCACACCACCACACAGTGGCTCACGTGGGACAGCCCTGTGGGAAAGGCTCGTGGGAAAGCCTCGTGGGAAAGGCT
>NW_017215269.1:0-24067 GCF_001704415.2 Capra hircus
TTAACATACCTTAAGACAAACATTTCCATAAGAACAATGCATTGCTTAGTTCAAGGTAGAAAAAATTTTCAGGTGGAGCCAGGAGTTGTCATGGCAACACAGAATTTTCAGAGAAACCTTCTTTTACATTTGTATCAAGATGGAGAAAAAAAAACCGCAGCCCTCTTTGGTCTCCTCCTGCCTCTTAAGAGAGAGAAAAAAACGTCTGACACTTGCAGTTTATTTTCTCTGTCTGGAGACCCCTGGCCTTCCTGCCTGTTATCCTCTCCAGGCCTGTAGGAAGCAATACACTCGGCTGCTTGGGAAAAGCGCGCGGGTCTGAGCTGTATGCAAAGGGGTGAAGCGGTAAAACCCTCGGCCCAAAGGCGAGGCTTTTCTGCGATCGCCATTTCAGTCGGCTCCGAGACTGGCAAACAAAGGGCAGAAGACATGGTTCCCTGCTCCGCCGAGTCCGAGTTCCCTTACCTGTGGTCCACAGCCCTGCGCTCTGCTCGCTGGATGCCAATCGACGGGGACCCAGGAGCCCACGAAACGAGCAGTCCCAGCTGCAATGGCGAGCCCTGAGAGCACAACTGGGGACCCTGGCCCGAGGCGCCGGCCATGTTCACCCCGCCCCAGACCCGCTCCCGTGAGCCGCGCCCCTGACCAGCCGCCCAGGCTCGCCCCGCCCCGAGGCGCGCACGGTGCGCCCCGCCCCCACGCCCCCTGCCAGGCCAGGCCCGCGGGACCGCGACTGCCTCCAGGGGAAACACAAGGACAAGCAGATCCACCCCACCGAGACAACCCAAGCTTTTTCTCAGCTCATCTGTCTATGATTTAGGGATAAGAAGCAAAGATGACCTAGGACAGCCATGATATTCTATAGAGCCAGACCCTGGCGCGCAGAGGCTTGAAGAGGGCCCGGGAGCGCTGCCTGAAACAGCAAGCCTCTGTAGCATAGCGGTTAGGCAGGCTGGTAAGTCAGGCAGACTAGGGTCTGTAGGTCAGGAGTTCAAGTCCCGGGTTTAACTCTTTCCCTTTTAGGGGGCGGGGGACCACAAGAGGCGGGGCTTAGACCAGAAAAGTTTCTTTTGATTTTAGAGGTTTATTGTGAAGCTTAGGGTTAGGGTTCGGGCAACCCCCCAACTCGCTCGGGTTCGGGTTCGGGGTTAGGGTTAGAATTCGGGGAACCCCCCTCTTCTTAGAGTTCGGGTTTGGGTTAGGGTTCAGGTCAGGGTCAGGGTTCAGGTTACGGTTAGGGCTTAAAGTGAGCGCTAATGGGGCCCATAGTTCTTTATTAGCCTGCCCTGGCGGGCCGAGGCTTGAAGAGTGCCTGGGAGCAGCATGAAACCCGGGGGGCTTTGTTAGCATAGCGGTTAGGCTGACGGCCGAGTAAACATGCAATCTGGCTTTGTGGGTCAGAAGTTCCAGTCCGGGCTTGCCTTTTTTGCTTTGAGCGGATGGGGGACCGCAAGGGGCGGGGCTTAGGCCAGAAAAGTTTCTTTTTCTTTTAGAGTTTTATTGTTAGGGTTAGGGTTAGGGTTAGGGTGCCGGCATCCCCTCAACTTGTTAGGGTTCAGGTTCAGAGTTCGGGTTACGGGAATCCCCTCCCTTCTTAGGGTTTGGATTCGGGTTCGGGTTAGGGTTCAGGGTTCGGGTTTGGGGTTTGGAGTTCAGGGTTTGGGGTTCCGGGTTCGCGGTTCTCGTTTGGGGTTTGGGGTTCCGATTAGGGGTTCAAGGTTCAGCTTAGGGGTTTGGGGTTTGGGGATCAGGTTATGGGTTCTCGGTTCAGATTAGGGGTTTGCAGTTGGGGTTTGGGGTTTGAGGATCGGGTTAAGGGTTTGGGGTTTGGGGCTCGCGGTTTGAGTTTGGGGCTTGGGTTTGGGGTTTGGGGATCAGGTTAGGGGTTCTCGGATTGGTTTAGAGGTTCGCAGTTGGGGTTTGGGGTTTGAGGTTAGGGTTAGGGGTTTGGGGTTTGAGGTTCACGGTTGGGGTTGGGGATTTGGGATTCGGGTTAGGGGTTTGGGGTTCGCGGTTTGGGTTTGGGGTTTGGGTTAGGGGTTCGCGGTTAGGATTTGGGGTTTGGGGTTCGGGGTAGGGATTCTCGGTTCGGGTTAGGGGTTGGCAGTTTAGGTTAAGGCTTAGGGGTTTGGGGTTTGGAGTTTGGGATTTGGGTGAGGGGTTCGCGGTTTGGGGTTCCAGTTATGGGTTTGGGGTTTGGGTTGAGGGTTGGGGGTTGGGGATTAGGGGTTCGGTTTCTGGGTTGACGGTTTGGGTTAGGGATTAGGGGTTTAGGATTTGGGTTTGGGGTTTGGGGATTCGGGTTTGAGGTTCCGATTAGGGGTTGAGTATGTGAGGTTTGTGGTTCGGGGGTCGAGATTTGAGGTTTGGGGTTTGGGGTTCAGGGGATTGGGTTCATGGTTTGGGGTTGGGGGTGTGAGGTGCAGTTTCGAGTTTTGCTGTTCGGGTTAGGAATTAGGGGTTGGCAGTTCGGGGTTCGGCTTAGAGGTTTGGGGTGTGCGGTTTTGGATTTGAGGTTTGGGGTTCCGGTTAGGGGTTTGGGGTTTGGGGTTCGGGTTAGCAGTTTGGAGTTTGGGTTTGGGGGTTGGGGTTTCGGGGTTTAGGGTTCGGTTTTGGTGTTTGCGGTTTGGGATTGGGGTTTGGGATTTGGGGTTCAGGTTAGGGGTTTGCGATTCGGGTTAGGGGTTTGGGGTTCGGGTTCGGGGTGTGGGGTGGGGGTACAGGTTAGGGGTTTGGGTTCAGGGTTTGGGGTTCGGTTTAGGGGTGTGCGGTTTGGGTTTGGGTTTGGGGTTCGGGCTAGTGGTTTGGGGTTCGGGGTTGGGTTCTGGATTGGGGTTCGGAGTTATGGATTCGGGGTTTGGGCTACGTGTTTCAGGATTTGCGGTTCGGGGCTTGAGGGTCGGGGTTTGGGTTTGGGGTTTAGGGCTCGGGTTAGGGGTTTGGGTTAGGGTTAGGGGTTCACGGTACGGGTTAGGTGTTTGGGGTTCGGAGTTTGGGGATTGGGTTAGGGGTTTTGAGTTCGGGTAAGGGGTTTGGAGTTCCCTGTTCAGGGTTTGGGGTTTGCGGTTGGGATAGGGGTTCAGATTCAGGATATGGGGTTTGGGGTTCGGGTACCATGTTTGGGTATGTGGTTCGGGGTTTGGGGTATGTGGTTCATTGTTTGGGGTTTGAAAGCCCTCCTTGCAGGGAGCTAGGTGCGCCTCCAGTACGGCAGAGCTCTGGCTCTGCTCAGAGCCCCGATCTGGCAGAGTTCCCGTCGCGAGGCTGCTCTGCCATGGGCGAGCCTTGCCCAGACTTACCTTGCTTTTAGGCTCCCTCCCTAGGAAGGAGCAGGCTGTGTGAGGCTGGGAGACGCCACTGGCGCCTTCCTGGCTTCAGCTCTTCCCCTGCCTTGCCTTTGCACTTAGGTCCCAAGCGTCCTTGAGGAGGGCTCAGGGGCTGGTGGGTTGCACACTACCAAGGGCTCCAGAAGTGAGAGTTCTGTCAGGAGGGATCGAAAGGCAACAGCAGGGCTCCTTCAGCGGTTGCTTGGCCGCCCAGACTCAGCGCCACACGGAGAGCACCAGGTTCCAAGGGCCCCTGGCTGGGTTTTGCAGCCCCGAACACCCAGAGGCTGACTCCGTGGGTGCCTAGAAAGTGTGTGACAGACGTAGGTTCCCTGCACTCTCCTCCCCAGCAGAGACATGTGCAGGTGGTTGGGGCCTGATCCTGCGTGTCTGGGTTCCTGCCCACAGCCCCAACTCAGGGGAAGCAGCCCCTGAGGCAAGACCTGCTGGAGGAGCCCTGCGCCCCCGCCTGATAGGCGAGTGCACAGCCAGCAGGGAAGCGAGCCTCCTCGGGGGAAGAGGAGGCAGCCCAGCCCCGTCAAGTTGAAAGCCCTGCTTGCACGGAGCTAAGTGCGCCTCCAGTACGGCAGAGCTCTAGCTCTGCTCAGAGCCCCGATCTGGCAGAGTTCCTGGCGCGAGGCTGCTCTGCCGGGGGCTAGCCTTGCCCAGACTTGCCTTGCTTTTAGGCTGCCTCTCCAGGAAGGAGCAGGCAGCAGGAGCCTGGGAGTCGCCACTGGCGCCTTTCTTGCCTCAGCTCCAATCCTGCCTTGCCTTTGCACTTAGGTCCCAGTCCTCCTTAAGGAGAGCTTAGGGGCTGGTGGGTTGCACACTGCCAAGGGCTCCAGCAGTGAGAATTCTGTCAGAGGGAAGGGAAGGGCAACTGCAGGGCTCCTCCAGCGGTTGCTTGGCCGCCCAGATTCAGCGCCACACGGAGAGCACCAGGCTCCCAGGTCCCCTGGCTGGGGTTTTCAGCCCCGCACACACGGAGGCTGATTCCTTGGGTGCCCAGAAAGTGTATGACAGACGTAGGTTCCCTAGCACTCTCCTCCCCAGCAGAGACATGTGCAGGTGTTTGGGGCCTGATCCTGCGTGTCTGGGTTCCTGCCCACAGCCCCAACTCAGGGGAAGCAGCCCCTGAGGCAAGACCTGCTGGAGGAGCCCTGCGCCCCCGCCTGATAGGCGAGTGCACAGCCAGCAGGGAAGCGAGCCTCCTCGGGGGAAGAGGAGGCAGCAAGTCCCCGTCAAGCTGAAATCCCTGCTTACACGAAGCTAAGTGCGACTCCAGTACGGCAGATCTCTAGCTCTGTTCAGAGGCCCGATCTGGCAGAGTTCCTGGCACCAAGATGCTCTGCCATAGGCGAGCCTTGCGCAGACTTGCCTTGCTTTAAGGCTCCCTCCCCAGGAAGGAGCAGGCTGTGTGAGGCTCGGAAACGCCACTGGCGCCTTCCTGGCTTCAGCTCTACCCCTGCCTTGCCTTTGCACTTAGGTCCCAAGCGTCCTTGAGGAGGGCTTAGGGGCTGGTGGGTTGCACACTGCCAAGGGCTCCAGCAGTGAAAGCTCTGTCAGAGGGAAGCGAAGGGCAACAGCAGGGCTCCTTCAGCGGTTCCTTGGCCGCCCAGACAAAGCTCCGCACGGAGAGCACCAGGTTCCAAGGGCCCCTGGCTGGGTTTTGCATCCCCACACTCCCAGAGGCTGACTCCGTGGGTGCCTAGAAAGTGTGTGAGAGACGTAGGTTCCCTAGCACTCTCCTCCCCAGCAGAGACATGTGCAGGTGGTTGGGGCCTTATCCTGCGTGTCTGGGTTCCCGCCCACAGCCTCAACTCAGGGGAAGCAGCCCCTGAGGCAAGACCTGCTGGAGGAGCCCTGCGCGCCCGCCTGATAGGCGAGAGCACAGCCAGCAGTGTAGCGAGCCTCCTCGGGAGAAGAGGAGGCAGCCGAGCCCAGTCAAGAGGAAAGCCCTGCTTGCACGGAGCTAAGTGGGCCTCCAGTACGGCAGAGCTCTAGCTCTGCTCAGAGCCCCGATCTGGCAGAGTTTCTGGCGCGAGGCTGCTCGGCCGGGGGCTCGCCTTGCCCAGACTTGCCTTGCTTTTAGGCTCCCTCCCCAGGAAGGAGCTGTCTGAGCGAGCCTGGGAGACGCCACTGGTGCCTTCCTTGCCTCAGCTCCAATCCTGCCTTGCCTTTGCACATAGGTGCCAGGCGTCGTTGGGGAGGGCTTAGGGGGTGGTGGGTTGCACACTGCCAAGGGCTTCAGCAGTGAGAGCTCTGTCAGAGGGAAGGGAAGGGCAACTGCAGGGCTCCTCCAGCGGTTTCTAGGCCGCCTAGAATCAGCGCCGCACCGAGAGCACCAGGCTCCCAGGGCCCCTGGCTGGGGTTTTCAGCCCCGCACACACGGAGGCTGATTCCTTGGGTGCCCAGAAAGTGTATGACAGACGTAGGTTCCCTAGCACTCTCCTCCCCAGCAGAGACATGTGCAGGTGGTTGGGGCCTGATCCTGCGTGTCTGGGTTCCTGCCCACAGCCCCAACTCAGGGGAAGCAGCCCCTGAGGCAAGACCTGCTGGAGGAGCCCTGCGCCCCCGCCTGATAGGCGAGTGCACAGCCAGCAGGGAAGCGAGCCTCCTCGGGGGAAGAGGAGGCAGCCCAGCCCCGTCAAGTTGAAAGCCCTGCTTGCACGGAGCTAAGTGCGCCTCCAGTACGGCAGAGCTCTAGCTCTGCTCAGAGCCCCGATCTGGCAGAGTTCCTGGCGCGAGGCTGCTCTGCCGGGGGCTAGCCTTGCCCAGACTTGCCTTGCTTTTAGGCTGCCTCTCCAGGAAGGAGCAGGCAGCAGGAGCCTGGGAGTCGCCACTGGCGCCTTTCTTGCCTCAGCTCCAATCCTGCCTTGCCTTTGCACTTAGGTCCCAGTCCTCCTTAAGGAGAGCTTAGGGGCTGGTGGGTTGCACACTGCCAAGGGCTCCAGCAGTGAGAATTCTGTCAGAGGGAAGGGAAGGGCAACTGCAGGGCTCCTCCAGCGGTTGCTTGGCCGCCCAGATTCAGCGCCACACGGAGAGCACCAGGCTCCCAGGTCCCCTGGCTGGGGTTTTCAGCCCCGCACACACGGAGGCTGATTCCTTGGGTGCCCAGAAAGTGTATGACAGACGTAGGTTCCCTAGCACTCTCCTCCCCAGCAGAGACATGTGCAGGTGTTTGGGGCCTGATCCTGCGTGTCTGGGTTCCTGCCCACAGCCCCAACTCAGGGGAAGCAGCCCCTGAGGCAAGACCTGCTGGAGGAGCCCTGCGCCCCCGCCTGATAGGCGAGTGCACAGCCAGCAGGGAAGCGAGCCTCCTCGGGGGAAGAGGAGGCAGCAAGTCCCCGTCAAGCTGAAA
The DNA here is from genome assembly GCF_001704415.2 of Capra hircus. Lineage (NCBI taxonomy): Eukaryota > Metazoa > Chordata > Mammalia > Artiodactyla > Bovidae > Capra > Capra hircus. The sequence goes on from NW_017215269.1 coordinate 6,688, forward strand.
TCCCTGCTTACACGAAGCTAAGTGCGACTCCAGTACGGCAGATCTCTAGCTCTGTTCAGAGGCCCGATCTGGCAGAGTTCCTGGCACCAAGATGCTCTGCCATAGGCGAGCCTTGCGCAGACTTGCCTTGCTTTAAGGCTCCCTCCCCAGGAAGGAGCAGGCTGTGTGAGGCTCGGAAACGCCACTGGCGCCTTCCTGGCTTCAGCTCTACCCCTGCCTTGCCTTTGCACTTAGGTCCCAAGCGTCCTTGAGGAGGGCTTAGGGGCTGGTGGGTTGCACACTGCCAAGGGCTCCAGCAGTGAAAGCTCTGTCAGAGGGAAGCGAAGGGCAACAGCAGGGCTCCTTCAGCGGTTCCTTGGCCGCCCAGACAAAGCTCCGCACGGAGAGCACCAGGTTCCAAGGGCCCCTGGCTGGGTTTTGCATCCCCACACTCCCAGAGGCTGACTCCGTGGGTGCCTAGAAAGTGTGTGAGAGACGTAGGTTCCCTAGCACTCTCCTCCCCAGCAGAGACATGTGCAGGTGGTTGGGGCCTTATCCTGCGTGTCTGGGTTCCCGCCCACAGCCTCAACTCAGGGGAAGCAGCCCCTGAGGCAAGACCTGCTGGAGGAGCCCTGCGCGCCCGCCTGATAGGCGAGAGCACAGCCAGCAGTGTAGCGAGCCTCCTCGGGAGAAGAGGAGGCAGCCGAGCCCAGTCAAGAGGAAAGCCCTGCTTGCACGGAGCTAAGTGGGCCTCCAGTACGGCAGAGCTCTAGCTCTGCTCAGAGCCCCGATCTGGCAGAGTTTCTGGCGCGAGGCTGCTCGGCCGGGGGCTCGCCTTGCCCAGACTTGCCTTGCTTTTAGGCTCCCTCCCCAGGAAGGAGCTGTCTGAGCGAGCCTGGGAGACGCCACTGGTGCCTTCCTTGCCTCAGCTCCAATCCTGCCTTGCCTTTGCACATAGGTGCCAGGCGTCGTTGGGGAGGGCTTAGGGGGTGGTGGGTTGCACACTGCCAAGGGCTTCAGCAGTGAGAGCTCTGTCAGAGGGAAGGGAAGGGCAACTGCAGGGCTCCTCCAGCGGTTTCTAGGCCGCCTAGAATCAGCGCCGCACCGAGAGCACCAGGCTCCCAGGGCCCCTGGCTGGGGTTTTCAGCCCCGCACACACGGAGGCTGATTCCTTGGGTGCCCAGAAAGTGTATGACAGACGTAGGTTCCCTAGCACTCTCCTCCCCAGCAGAGACATGTGCAGGTGGTTGGGGCCTGATCCTGCGTGTCTGGGTTCCTGCCCACAGCCCCAACTCAGGGGAAGCAGCCCCTGAGGCAAGACCTGCTGGAGGAGCCCTGCGCCCCCGCCTGATAGGCGAGTGCACAGCCAGCAGGGAAGCGAGCCTCCTCGGGGGAAGAGGAGGCAGCCCAGCCCCGTCAAGTTGAAAGCCCTGCTTGCACGGAGCTAAGTGCGCCTCCAGTACGGCAGAGCTCTAGCTCTGCTCAGAGCCCCGATCTGGCAGAGTTCCTGGCGCGAGGCTGCTCTGCCGGGGGCTAGCCTTGCCCAGACTTGCCTTGCTTTTAGGCTGCCTCTCCAGGAAGGAGCAGGCAGCAGGAGCCTGGGAGTCGCCACTGGCGCCTTTCTTGCCTCAGCTCCAATCCTGCCTTGCCTTTGCACTTAGGTCCCAGTCCTCCTTAAGGAGAGCTTAGGGGCTGGTGGGTTGCACACTGCCAAGGGCTCCAGCAGTGAGAATTCTGTCAGAGGGAAGGGAAGGGCAACTGCAGGGCTCCTCCAGCGGTTGCTTGGCCGCCCAGATTCAGCGCCACACGGAGAGCACCAGGCTCCCAGGGCCCCTGGCTGGGGTTTTCAGCCCCGCACACACGGAGGCTGATTCCTTGGGTGCCCAGAAAGTGTATGACAGACGTAGGTTCCCTAGCACTCTCCTCCCCAGCAGAGACATGTGCAGGTGTTTGGGGCCTGATCCTGCGTGTCTGGGTTCCTGCCCACAGCCCCAACTCAGGGGAAGCAGCCCCTGAGGCAAGACCTGCTGGAGGAGCCCTGCGCCCCCGCCTGATAGGCGAGTGCACAGCCAGCAGGGAAGCGAGCCTCCTCGGGGGAAGAGGAGGCAGCAAGTCCCCGTCAAGCTGAAATCCCTGCTTACACGAAGCTAAGTGCGACTCCAGTACGGCAGATCTCTAGCTCTGTTCAGAGGCCCGATCTGGCAGAGTTCCTGGCACCAAGATGCTCTGCCATAGGCGAGCCTTGCGCAGACTTGCCTTGCTTTAAGGCTCCCTCCCCAGGAAGGAGCAGGCTGTGTGAGGCTCGGAAACGCCACTGGCGCCTTCCTGGCTTCAGCTCTACCCCTGCCTTGCCTTTGCACTTAGGTCCCAAGCGTCCTTGAGGAGGGCTTAGGGGCTGGTGGGTTGCACACTGCCAAGGGCTCCAGCAGTGAAAGCTCTGTCAGAGGGAAGCGAAGGGCAACAGCAGGGCTCCTTCAGCGGTTCCTTGGCCGCCCAGACAAAGCTCCGCACGGAGAGCACCAGGTTCCAAGGGCCCCTGGCTGGGTTTTGCATCCCCACACTCCCAGAGGCTGACTCCGTGGGTGCCTAGAAAGTGTGTGAGAGACGTAGGTTCCCTAGCACTCTCCTCCCCAGCAGAGACATGTGCAGGTGGTTGGGGCCTTATCCTGCGTGTCTGGGTTCCCGCCCACAGCCTCAACTCAGGGGAAGCAGCCCCTGAGGCAAGACCTGCTGGAGGAGCCCTGCGCGCCCGCCTGATAGGCGAGAGCACAGCCAGCAGTGTAGCGAGCCTCCTCGGGAGAAGAGGAGGCAGCCGAGCCCAGTCAAGAGGAAAGCCCTGCTTGCACGGAGCTAAGTGGGCCTCCAGTACGGCAGAGCTCTAGCTCTGCTCAGAGCCCCGATCTGGCAGAGTTTCTGGCGCGAGGCTGCTCGGCCGGGGGCTCGCCTTGCCCAGACTTGCCTTGCTTTTAGGCTCCCTCCCCAGGAAGGAGCTGTCTGAGCGAGCCTGGGAGACGCCACTGGTGCCTTCCTTGCCTCAGCTCCAATCCTGCCTTGCCTTTGCACATAGGTGCCAGGCGTCGTTGGGGAGGGCTTAGGGGGTGGTGGGTTGCACACTGCCAAGGGCTTCAGCAGTGAGAGCTCTGTCAGAGGGAAGGGAAGGGCAACTGCAGGGCTCCTCCAGCGGTTTCTAGGCCGCCTAGAATCAGCGCCGCACCGGAGAGCACCAGGCTCCCAGGGCCCCTGGCTGGGGTTTTCAGCCCCGCACACACGGAGGCTGATTCCTTGGGTGCCCAGAAAGTGTATGACAGACGTAGGTTCCCTAGCACTCTCCTCCCCAGCAGAGACATGTGCAGGTGTTTGGGGCCTGATCCTGCGTGTCTGGGTTCCTGCCCACAGCCCCAACTCAGGGGAAGCAGCCCCTGAGGCAAGACCTGCTGGAGGAGCCCTGCGCCCCCGCCTGATAGGCGAGTGCACAGCCAGCAGGGAAGCGAGCCTCCTCGGGGGAAGAGGAGGCAGCCAGCCCCGTCAAGTTGAAAGCCCTGCTTGCACGGAGCTAAGTGCGCCTCCAGTACGGCAGAGCTCTAGCTCTGCTCAGAGCCCCGATCTGGCAGAGTTCCTGGCGCGAGATGCTCTGCCATAGGGCGTAGCCTTGCCCAGACTTGCCTTGCTTTTAGGCTCCCTCCCCAGGAAGGAGCAGGCTGTAGTGAGCCTGGGAGACGCCACTGGCGCCTTCCTTGGCTTCAGCTCCAATCCTGCCTTGCCTTTGCACTTAGGTCCCAAGCGTCCTTGAGGAGGGCTTAGGGGCTGGTGGGTTGCACACTGCCAAGGGCTCCAGCAGTGAGAAGCTCTGTCAGAGGGAAGCGAAGGGCAACATGCAGGGCTCCTTCCAGCGGTTCCTTGGCCGCCCAGATCAAGCGCCGCACGGAGAGCACCAGGCTCCCAGGGCCCCTGGCTGGGGTTTTGCATGCCCCGCACACTCCAGGAGGCTGATTCCTTGGGTGCCTAGAAAGTGTATGAGAGACGTAGGTTCCCTAGCACTCTCCTCCCCAGCAGAGACATGTGCAGGTGGTTGGGGCCTGATCCTGCGTGTCTGGGTTCCTGCCCACAGCCCCAACTCAGGGGAAGCAGCCCCTGAGGCAAGACCTGCTGGAGGAGCCCTGCGCCCCCGCCTGATAGGCGAGTGCACAGCCAGCAGGGAAGCGAGCCTCCTCGGGGGAAGAGGAGGCAGCCGAGCCCCAGTCAAGAGGAAAGCCCTGCTTGCACGGAGCTAAGTGCGCCTCCAGTACGGCAGAGCTCTAGCTCTGCTCAGAGCCCCGATCTGGCAGAGTTCCTGGCGCGAGGCTGCTCTGCCGGGGGCTAGCCTTGCCCAGACTTGCCTTGCTTTTAGGCTGCCTCTCCCAGGAAGGAGCAGGCTAGCAGGAGCCTGGGAGACGCCACTGGCGCCTTTCCTTGCCTCAGCTCCAATCCTGCCTTGCCTTTGCACTTAGGTCCCAGTCCGTCCTTGAGGAGAGGCTTAGGGGCTGGTGGGTTGCACACTGCCAAGGGCTCCAGCAGTGAGAAGCTCTGTCAGAGGGAAGGGAAGGGCAACTGCAGGGCTCCTCCAGCGGTTGCTTGGCCGCCCAGATTCAGCGCCGCACCGGAGAGCACCAGGCTCCCAGGGCCCCTGGCTGGGGTTTTCAGCCCCGCACACACGGAGGCTGATTCCTTGGGTGCCCAGAAAGTGTATGACAGACGTAGGTTCCCTAGCACTCTCCTCCCCAGCAGAGACATGTGCAGGTGTTTGGGGCCTGATCCTGCGTGTCTGGGTTCCTGCCCACAGCCCCAACTCAGGGGAAGCAGCCCCTGAGGCAAGACCTGCTGGAGGAGCCCTGCGCCCCCGCCTGATAGGCGAGTGCACAGCCAGCAGGGAAGCGAGCCTCCTCGGGGGAAGAGGAGGCAGCAAGTCCCCGTCAAGCTGAAATCCCTGCTTACACGAAGCTAAGTGCGACTCCAGTACGGCAGATCTCTAGCTCTGTTCAGAGGCCCGATCTGGCAGAGTTCCTGGCACCAAGATGCTCTGCCATAGGCGAGCCTTGCGCAGACTTGCCTTGCTTTAAGGCTCCCTCCCCAGGAAGGAGCAGGCTGTGTGAGGCCTCGGAAACGCCACTGGCGCCTTCCTGGCTTCAGCTCTACCCCTGCCTTGCCTTTGCACTTAGGTCCCAAGCGTCCTTGAGGAGGGCTTAGGGGCTGGTGGGTTGCACACTGCCAAGGGCTCCAGCAGTGAAAGCTCTGTCAGAGGGAAGCGAAGGGCAACAGCAGGGCTCCTTCAGCGGTTCCTTGGCCGCCCAGACAAAGCTCCGCACGGAGAGCACCAGGTTCCAAGGGCCCCTGGCTGGGTTTTGCATCCCCACACTCCCAGAGGCTGACTCCGTGGGTGCCTAGAAAGTGTGTGAGAGACGTAGGTTCCCTAGCACTCTCCTCCCCAGCAGAGACATGTGCAGGTGGTTGGGGCCTGATCCTGCGTGTCTGGGTTCCCGCCCACAGCCCCAACTCAGGGGAAGCAGCCCCTGAGGCAAGACCTGCTGGAGGAGCCCTGCGCGCCCGCCTGATAGGCGAGAGCACAGCCAGCAGTGGTAGCGAGCCTCCTCGGGAGAAGAGGAGGCAGCCGAGCCCAGTCAAGAGGAAAGCCCTGCTTGCACGGAGCTAAGTGCGCCTCCAGTACGGCAGAGCTCTAGCTCTGCTCAGAGCCCCGATCTGGCAGAGTTTCCTGGCGCGAGGCTGCTCTGGCCGGGGGCTAGCCTTGCCCAGACTTGCCTTGCTTTTAGGCTCCCTCCCCAGGAAGGAGCTGTCTGAGCGAGCCTGGGAGACGCCACTGGCTGCCTTCCTTGCCTCAGCTCCAATCCTGCCTTGCCTTTGCACATAGGTGCCAGGCGTCGTTGAGGAGGGCTTAGGGGCTGGTGGGTTGCACACTGCCAAGGGCTTCCAGCAGTGAGAGCTCTGTCAGAGGGAAGGGAAGGGCAACTGCAGGGCTCCTCCAGCGGTTCTTGGCCGCCCTAGAATCAGCGCCGCACGGAGAGCACCAGGCTCCCAGGGCCCCTGGCTGGGGTTTTCAGCCCCGCACACACGGAGGCTGATTCCTTGGGTGCCCAGAAAGTGTATGACAGACGTAGGTTCCCTAGCACTCTCCTCCCCAGCAGAGACATGTGCAGGTGGTTGGGGCCTGATCCTGCGTGTCTGGGTTCCTGCCCACAGCCCCAACTCAGGGGAAGCAGCCCCTGAGGCAAGACCTGCTGGAGGAGCCCTGCGCCCCCGCCTGATAGGCGAGTGCACAGCCAGCAGGGAAGCGAGCCTCCTCGGGGAAGAGGAGGCAGCCAGCCCCGTCAAGTGAAAGCCCTGCTTGCACGGAGCTAAGTGCGCCTCCAGTACGGCAGAGCTCTAGCTCTGCTCAGAGCCCCGATCTGGCAGAGTTCCTGGCGCGAGGCTGCTCTGCCGGGGGCTAGCCTTGCCCAGACTTGCCTTGCTTTTAGGCTCCCTCCCCAGGAAGGAGCAGGCTGTCTGAGGAGCCTGGGAGACGCCACTGGCGCCTTCCTTGCCTCAGCTCCAATCCTGCCTTGCCTTTGCACTTAGGTCCCAGCGTCCTTGAGGAGGGCTTAGGGGCTGGTGGGTTGCACACTGCCAAGGGCTCCAGCAGTGAGAAGCTCTGTCAGAGGGAAGGGAAGGGCAACTGCAGGGCTCCTCCAGCGGTTCTTGGCCGCCCAGAATCAGCGCCGCACCGGAGAGCACCAGGCTCCCAGGGCCCCTGGCTGGGGTTTTCAGCCCCGCACACACGGAGGCTGATTCCTTGGGTGCCCAGAAAGTGTATGACAGACGTAGGTTCCCTAGCACTCTCCTCCCCAGCAGAGACATGTGCAGGTGGTTGGGGCCTGATCCTGCGTGTCTGGGTTCCTGCCCACAGCCCCAACTCAGGGGAAGCAGCCCCTGAGGCAAGACCTGCTGGAGGAGCCCTGCGCCCCCGCCTGATAGGCGAGTGCACAGCCAGCAGGGAAGCGAGCCTCCTCGGGGGAAGAGGAGGCAGCCCAGCCCCGTCAAGTTGAAAGCCCTGCTTGCACGGAGCTAAGTGCGCCTCCAGTACGGCAGAGCTCTAGCTCTGCTCAGAGCCCCGATCTGGCAGAGTTCCTGGCGCGAGGCTGCTCTGCCGGGGGCTAGCCTTGCCCAGACTTGCCTTGCTTTTAGGCTGCCTCTCCAGGAAGGAGCAGGCAGCAGGAGCCTGGGAGTCGCCACTGGCGCCTTTCTTGCCTCAGCTCCAATCCTGCCTTGCCTTTGCACTTAGGTCCCAGTCCTCCTTAAGGAGAGCTTAGGGGCTGGTGGGTTGCACACTGCCAAGGGCTCCAGCAGTGAGAATTCTGTCAGAGGGAAGGGAAGGGCAACTGCAGGGCTCCTCCAGCGGTTGCTTGGCCGCCCAGATTCAGCGCCACACGGAGAGCACCAGGCTCCCAGGGCCCCTGGCTGGGGTTTTCAGCCCCGCACACACGGAGGCTGATTCCTTGGGTGCCCAGAAAGTGTATGACAGACGTAGGTTCCCTAGCACTCTCCTCCCCAGCAGAGACATGTGCAGGTGTTTGGGGCCTGATCCTGCGTGTCTGGGTTCCTGCCCACAGCCCCAACTCAGGGGAAGCAGCCCCTGAGGCAAGACCTGCTGGAGGAGCCCTGCGCCCCCGCCTGATAGGCGAGTGCACAGCCAGCAGGGAAGCGAGCCTCCTCGGGGGAAGAGGAGGCAGCAAGTCCCCGTCAAGCTGAAATCCCTGCTTACACGAAGCTAAGTGCGACTCCAGTACGGCAGATCTCTAGCTCTGTTCAGAGGCCCGATCTGGCAGAGTTCCTGGCACCAAGATGCTCTGCCATAGGCGAGCCTTGCGCAGACTTGCCTTGCTTTAAGGCTCCCTCCCCAGGAAGGAGCAGGCTGTGTGAGGCTCGGAAACGCCACTGGCGCCTTCCTGGCTTCAGCTCTACCCCTGCCTTGCCTTTGCACTTAGGTCCCAAGCGTCCTTGAGGAGGGCTTAGGGGCTGGTGGGTTGCACACTGCCAAGGGCTCCAGCAGTGAAAGCTCTGTCAGAGGGAAGCGAAGGGCAACAGCAGGGCTCCTTCAGCGGTTCCTTGGCCGCCCAGACAAAGCTCCGCACGGAGAGCACCAGGTTCCAAGGGCCCCTGGCTGGGTTTTGCATCCCCACACTCCCAGAGGCTGACTCCGTGGGTGCCTAGAAAGTGTGTGAGAGACGTAGGTTCCCTAGCACTCTCCTCCCCAGCAGAGACATGTGCAGGTGGTTGGGGCCTGATCCTGCGTGTCTGGGTTCCCGCCCACAGCCTCAACTCAGGGGAAGCAGCCCCTGAGGCAAGACCTGCTGGAGGAGCCCTGCGCGCCCGCCTGATAGGCGAGAGCACAGCCAGCAGTGTAGCGAGCCTCCTCGGGAGAAGAGGAGGCAGCCGAGCCCAGTCAAGAGGAAAGCCCTGCTTGCACGGAGCTAAGTGCGCCTCCAGTACGGCAGAGCTCTAGCTCTGCTCAGAGCCCCGATCTGGCAGAGTTTCTGGCGCGAGGCTGCTCTGGCCGGGGGCTCGCCTTGCCCAGACTTGCCTTGCTTTTAGGCTCCCTCCCCAGGAAGGAGCTGTCTGAGCGAGCCTGGGAGACGCCACTGGTGCCTTCCTTGCCTCAGCTCCAATCCTGCCTTGCCTTTGCACATAGGTGCCAGGCGTCGTTGGGGAGGGCTTAGGGGGTGGTGGGTTGCACACTGCCAAGGGCTTCAGCAGTGAGAGCTCTGTCAGAGGGAAGGGAAGGGCAACTGCAGGGCTCCTCCAGCGGTTTCTAGGCCGCCTAGAATCAGCGCCGCACCGAGAGCACCAGGCTCCCAGGGCCCCTGGCTGGGGTTTTCAGCCCCGCACACACGGAGGCTGATTCCTTGGGTGCCCAGAAAGTGTATGACAGACGTAGGTTCCCTAGCACTCTCCTCCCCAGCAGAGACATGTGCAGGTGTTTGGGGCCTGATCCTGCGTGTCTGGGTTCCTGCCCACAGCCCCAACTCAGGGGAAGCAGCCCCTGAGGCAAGACCTGCTGGAGGAGCCCTGCGCCCCCGCCTGATAGGCGAGTGCACAGCCAGCAGGGAAGCGAGCCTCCTCGGGGGAAGAGGAGGCAGCCCAGCCCCGTCAAGTTGAAAGCCCTGCTTGCACGGAGCTAAGTGCGCCTCCAGTACGGCAGAGCTCTAGCTCTGCTCAGAGCCCCGATCTGGCAGAGTTCCTGGCGCGAGGCTGCTCTGCCGGGGGCTAGCCTTGCCCAGACTTGCCTTGCTTTTAGGCTGCCTCTCCAGGAAGGAGCAGGCAGCAGGAGCCTGGGAGTCGCCACTGGCGCCTTTCTTGCCTCAGCTCCAATCCTGCCTTGCCTTTGCACTTAGGTCCCAGTCCTCCTTAAGGAGAGCTTAGGGGCTGGTGGGTTGCACACTGCCAAGGGCTCCAGCAGTGAGAATTCTGTCAGAGGGAAGGGAAGGGCAACTGCAGGGCTCCTCCAGCGGTTGCTTGGCCGCCCAGATTCAGCGCCACACGGAGAGCACCAGGCTCCCAGGGCCCCTGGCTGGGGTTTTCAGCCCCGCACACACGGAGGCTGATTCCTTGGGTGCCCAGAAAGTGTATGACAGACGTAGGTTCCCTAGCACTCTCCTCCCCAGCAGAGACATGTGCAGGTGTTTGGGGCCTGATCCTGCGTGTCTGGGTTCCTGCCCACAGCCCCAACTCAGGGGAAGCAGCCCCTGAGGCAAGACCTGCTGGAGGAGCCCTGCGCCCCCGCCTGATAGGCGAGTGCACAGCCAGCAGGGAAGCGAGCCTCCTCGGGGGAAGAGGAGGCAGCAAGTCCCCGTCAAGCTGAAATCCCTGCTTACACGAAGCTAAGTGCGACTCCAGTACGGCAGATCTCTAGCTCTGTTCAGAGGCCCGATCTGGCAGAGTTCCTGGCACCAAGATGCTCTGCCATAGGCGAGCCTTGCGCAGACTTGCCTTGCTTTAAGGCTCCCTCCCCAGGAAGGAGCAGGCTGTGTGAGGCTCGGAAACGCCACTGGCGCCTTCCTGGCTTCAGCTCTACCCCTGCCTTGCCTTTGCACTTAGGTCCCAAGCGTCCTTGAGGAGGGCTTAGGGGCTGGTGGGTTGCACACTGCCAAGGGCTCCAGCAGTGAAAGCTCTGTCAGAGGGAAGCGAAGGGCAACAGCAGGGCTCCTTCAGCGGTTCCTTGGCCGCCCAGACAAAGCTCCGCACGGAGAGCACCAGGTTCCAAGGGCCCCTGGCTGGGTTTTGCATCCCCACACTCCCAGAGGCTGACTCCGTGGGTGCCTAGAAAGTGTGTGAGAGACGTAGGTTCCCTAGCACTCTCCTCCCCAGCAGAGACATGTGCAGGTGGTTGGGGCCTTATCCTGCGTGTCTGGGTTCCCGCCCACAGCCTCAACTCAGGGGAAGCAGCCCCTGAGGCAAGACCTGCTGGAGGAGCCCTGCGCGCCCGCCTGATAGGCGAGAGCACAGCCAGCAGTGTAGCGAGCCTCCTCGGGAGAAGAGGAGGCAGCCGAGCCCAGTCAAGAGGAAAGCCCTGCTTGCACGGAGCTAAGTGGGCCTCCAGTACGGCAGAGCTCTAGCTCTGCTCAGAGCCCCGATCTGGCAGAGTTTCTGGCGCGAGGCTGCTCGGCCGGGGGCTCGCCTTGCCCAGACTTGCCTTGCTTTTAGGCTCCCTCCCCAGGAAGGAGCTGTCTGAGCGAGCCTGGGAGACGCCACTGGTGCCTTCCTTGCCTCAGCTCCAATCCTGCCTTGCCTTTGCACATAGGTGCCAGGCGTCGTTGGGGAGGGCTTAGGGGGTGGTGGGTTGCACACTGCCAAGGGCTTCAGCAGTGAGAGCTCTGTCAGAGGGAAGGGAAGGGCAACTGCAGGGCTCCTCCAGCGGTTTCTAGGCCGCCTAGAATCAGCGCCGCACCGAGAGCACCAGGCTCCCAGGGCCCCTGGCTGGGGTTTTCAGCCCCGCACACACGGAGGCTGATTCCTTGGGTGCCCAGAAAGTGTATGACAGACGTAGGTTCCCTAGCACTCTCCTCCCCAGCAGAGACATGTGCAGGTGTTTGGGGCCTGATCCTGCGTGTCTGGGTTCCTGCCCACAGCCCCAACTCAGGGGAAGCAGCCCCTGAGGCAAGACCTGCTGGAGGAGCCCTGCGCCCCCGCCTGATAGGCGAGTGCACAGCCAGCAGGGAAGCGAGCCTCCTCGGGGGAAGAGGAGGCAGCCCAGCCCCGTCAAGTTGAAAGCCCTGCTTGCACGGAGCTAAGTGCGCCTCCAGTACGGCAGAGCTCTAGCTCTGCTCAGAGCCCCGATCTGGCAGAGTTCCTGGCGCGAGGCTGCTCTGCCGGGGGCTAGCCTTGCCCAGACTTGCCTTGCTTTTAGGCTGCCTCTCCAGGAAGGAGCAGGCAGCAGGAGCCTGGGAGTCGCCACTGGCGCCTTTCTTGCCTCAGCTCCAATCCTGCCTTGCCTTTGCACTTAGGTCCCAGTCCTCCTTAAGGAGAGCTTAGGGGCTGGTGGGTTGCACACTGCCAAGGGCTCCAGCAGTGAGAATTCTGTCAGAGGGAAGGGAAGGGCAACTGCAGGGCTCCTCCAGCGGTTGCTTGGCCGCCCAGATTCAGCGCCACACGGAGAGCACCAGGCTCCCAGGTCCCCTGGCTGGGGTTTTCAGCCCCGCACACACGGAGGCTGATTCCTTGGGTGCCCAGAAAGTGTATGACAGACGTAGGTTCCCTAGCACTCTCCTCCCCAGCAGAGACATGTGCAGGTGTTTGGGGCCTGATCCTGCGTGTCTGGGTTCCTGCCCACAGCCCCAACTCAGGGGAAGCAGCCCCTGAGGCAAGACCTGCTGGAGGAGCCCTGCGCCCCCGCCTGATAGGCGAGTGCACAGCCAGCAGGGAAGCGAGCCTCCTCGGGGGAAGAGGAGGCAGCAAGTCCCCGTCAAGCTGAAATCCCTGCTTACACGAAGCTAAGTGCGACTCCAGTACGGCAGATCTCTAGCTCTGTTCAGAGGCCCGATCTGGCAGAGTTCCTGGCACCAAGATGCTCTGCCATAGGCGAGCCTTGCGCAGACTTGCCTTGCTTTAAGGCTCCCTCCCCAGGAAGGAGCAGGCTGTGTGAGGCTCGGAAACGCCACTGGCGCCTTCCTGGCTTCAGCTCTACCCCTGCCTTGCCTTTGCACTTAGGTCCCAAGCGTCCTTGAGGAGGGCTTAGGGGCTGGTGGGTTGCACACTGCCAAGGGCTCCAGCAGTGAAAGCTCTGTCAGAGGGAAGCGAAGGGCAACAGCAGGGCTCCTTCAGCGGTTCCTTGGCCGCCCAGACAAAGCTCCGCACGGAGAGCACCAGGTTCCAAGGGCCCCTGGCTGGGTTTTGCATCCCCACACTCCCAGAGGCTGACTCCGTGGGTGCCTAGAAAGTGTGTGAGAGACGTAGGTTCCCTAGCACTCTCCTCCCCAGCAGAGACATGTGCAGGTGGTTGGGGCCTTATCCTGCGTGTCTGGGTTCCCGCCCACAGCCTCAACTCAGGGGAAGCAGCCCCTGAGGCAAGACCTGCTGGAGGAGCCCTGCGCGCCCGCCTGATAGGCGAGAGCACAGCCAGCAGTGTAGCGAGCCTCCTCGGGAGAAGAGGAGGCAGCCGAGCCCAGTCAAGAGGAAAGCCCTGCTTGCACGGAGCTAAGTGGCGCCTCCAGTACGGCAGAGCTCTAGCTCTGCTCAGAGCCCCGATCTGGCAGAGTTTCTGGCGCGAGGCTGCTCGGCCGGGGGCTCGCCTTGCCCAGACTTGCCTTGCTTTTAGGCTCCCTCCCCAGGAAGGAGCTGTCTGAGCGAGCCTGGGAGACGCCACTGGTGCCTTCCTTGCCTCAGCTCCAATCCTGCCTTGCCTTTGCACATAGGTGCCAGGCGTGTTGGGGAGGGCTTAGGGGGTGGTGGGTTGCACACTGCCAAGGGCTTCAGCAGTGAGAGCTCTGTCAGAGGGAAGGGAAGGGCAACTGCAGGGCTCCTCCAGCGGTTTCTAGGCCGCCTAGAATCAGCGCCGCACCGAGAGCACCAGGCTCCCAGGGCCCCTGGCTGGGGTTTTCAGCCCCGCACACACGGAGGCTGATTCCTTGGGTGCCCAGAAAGTGTATGACAGACGTAGGTTCCCTAGCACTCTCCTCCCCAGCAGAGACATGTGCAGGTGTTTGGGGCCTGATCCTGCGTGTCTGGGTTCCTGCCACAGCCCCAACTCAGGGGAAGCAGCCCCTGAGGCAAGACCTGCTGGAGGAGCCCTGCGCCCCCGCCTGATAGGCGAGTGCACAGCCAGCAGGGAAGCCGAGCCTCCTCGGGGGAAGAGGAGGCAGCCCAGCCCCGTCAAGTTGAAAGCCCTGCTTGCACGGAGCTAAGTGCGCCTCCAGTACGGCAGAGCTCTAGCTCTGCTCAGAGCCCCGATCTGCAGAGTTCCTGGCGCGAGGCTGCTCTGCCGGGGCTAGCCTTTGCCAGACTTGCCTTGCTTTTAGGCTGCCTCTCCAGGAAGGAGCAGGCAGCAGGAGCCCTGGGAGTCGCCACTGGCGCCTTTCTTGCCTCAGCTCCAATCCTGCCTTGCCTTTGCACTTAGGTCCCAGTCCTCCTTAAGGAGAGGCTTAGGGGCTGGTGGGTTGCACACTGCCAAGGCTTCCAGCATGAGAATTCCTGTCAGAGGAGGAAGGGCAACTGCAGGTCCAGCGGTTGCTTGGGCGCCCAGATTCAGCGCCACACGGAGAGCACCAGGCTCCCAGCGTCCCCTGGGCTGGGGGTTTTCAGGCCCCGCAACACAGAGGCTGATTCCTTGAGGTGCCCAGAAAAGATGTATGACACACGCGTAGGTTCACCTAGCACTCCTCCTCCCCAGCAGAGAAGACATGTGCCAGGTTTTGCGGGCCTGATCCTGCTGTCTGGCGCTGCCCACCAGCCCCAACTCAGGGGAAGCAGATCCCCTGCAGGCAAGGACCTGCTGGGGAGCCCTGCGCCCCGCCTTGATAGAAGCGAGTGCACAGCCGCAGAAGCCGAGCCTCCTGGGAAGAGGAGGCAGCAAGTCCCCGACAGGCTGAAATCTGCCTTACACGAAGCTAAGTTGCGACTCCAGTACGGCAGATCTCCTAGCTCAGTTCAAGAGGCCGATTCTGGCAGCAGTTCCTGGCACCAAAAATGGCTCTGCCATAAGGCGAGCCTTTGCGCAAGAACTTGCTTGCTTTAAGCTCCCTCCCCAGAAAGGAGCAGGGCTGTGTGAGGTCGGAAACGCACTGGCGCCTTCCTGGCTTCAGCATGCTACCCCTGCCTTGCCTTTGGCACTTAGCGTCCCAGCGTCCTTGAGAGGCTTAGGGCTGGTGGTGCACACTGCAAAGGGCCTCCAGCAGTTTGTTTGAAGCTCTGTCAGGAGGGAAGCGAAGGGCAGACAGCAGGGCTCCTTCACAAGGTCCTCTGCCGCCAGACAAAGCTCCGCACGGAAGAGCACCAGCTTCCCAAGGCCCCTGGCCTGGTTTCGCATCCCACCTTCCCAGAGGCTGACTCCGTGGATGCCTAGAAAACGTAGTTGACGAGACGTTAGGTTCCACTAGCACTCTCCCTCCTAGCAGACATGGGGCAGGTGTTGGGCCTGATCACTGCTGTGTCTGCTTTCCCCCCACAGCCCAACGTCAGGAGCAGCCCCATGAAGCAAGATCCATAGCTGCGAGGAGCCCTGCTGGCGCCCCGCCTGATAAGGCCGAGGACACAGCCACAGGTGTAGCGAGCTCCTCGCGGAGATAGAGGAGGCCAGTCCGAGCCCATGTCAAGAGGGAAGCCCTGCTTGCACACGGAGCTAAGTGGAGCCTCCAAGTACGGGCCAGAGCTTGCTACTCTGCTCAGAGCCCGATCCTGGCAGTACGTTTCTGAGCGCGAGCTGCTCGGACCGCGAGGGGGCATGCGCCTTGCCACAGACTTTGCCTGTTTATTAGGTCCCTCACCCAGCGAAGGAGACTGTTACTGAGCGCAGCTGGGAGACGCGCAGCTCGTGCCTTCCTTGCCCTCAGCTCCAATCCTGTTCTTGCACTGTGCACATCAGGTGCCGAGGCGGTCAGTTGGGGAGGGCTTAGCGGATGGTGAGTGGATTTGCACACTGGCAAGGGGCTATCAGCATGAGGAGCTCTGTCGAGACAGGAAGGCACTTCCAGCCGGCTTCACTCCAGCGGTATTCTAGGCGCTAAAGGAAAGTCAGCGCCCGCCACCATGAGCACCAGGCCTCCCAGGCGCCCCTGCGCTGCGCGGTTTTCGAGGCCCCGCACACACGGGGTGGATTTCTGCGGTAGCCCAGACGATGGTATGACAGACGCTTAGGTTCTCCTCAGCCACTTCTCCTCCCCAGCTCAAGACATGTGCAGCTTTTCGGGGCCTGATCCTGCGTGTCTGAGTTCCTGCCCACAGCCCCAACTCACGGGGAGAGCCCCTGAGTAAGACCTGCTTGGCAGCGAGCCCTGCCCCCCGCCTGATTAGGCGATGCACAAGCCAGCAGGGAGCGAAGACCTCCTCGGGGCAAGAGGCAGCAGCCCACGCCCGTCAAAGTGAAAGCCCTGCTTGCAGCGGAGCCTAGTGCGACACTCCATACGGCAGAGACTCTAGCTCATTCTCAGAGCCCCCGATTGCTGCAGAGTTATCCATGCCCAGAGGCATGCCTCTGCCCTGGAGGGCTAGCCATTGCCAGACTTGCCTTGCTTTTAGGGCTGCCTCTCCAGGAAGGAGCAAGGAGCAGGGACCTGGGAGTCGCCACTTGGCGCCTTTTTTGCCTCAGCTCCAAATACCTGCGCTGATCTTCTGCACTTAGGTTTCCCGTCCTCCTTAAGGAGAGCTTATGGGCTGGTGGTTGCGACTGCAAGGGCTCGCAGGCAGTGAGAATTCTGTCAATGAGGGATGGGAGGCAACTGCAGGCGCTCCTCCCAGCGTTGTTGGACCGCCCAGATTCATGCCGCCAACACGGGAGAGCACCGGCGCTCCCAAGGTCCCCTCGAGCTGGGGTATTTCCGCCCCGACCCGGAGCTGATTCCTTTGGGTGCCCAGAAGTGCTATGACAGCGTAGGTTCCCTAACCACTCTCCTCCCAGCAGAGACAATTGGAGAGGTGTTTGGGGCCTGATCCGGCTGTCTGTCTTTATCCTGCCACGCCCCACTCTAGGGGAAGAGCCCCTGAAGGCAAGACCCTGCTGGAGGAGCCGCCCGCTCCACGCTGATATGGCGGACCGTGCACAGCCGCAGGGAAGCGAGCCTCCAATCGGGGAAGCAGGAGGCAGCAATCCCAGTGTCAAGGCTGAAATCCCTGCTTCCACGAAGTAAGACCGAACGTCCAGCTACGGAGAATGCTTCTAGCTCTGTTCAGAGGCCACGAATCTGACAGATTCTGGACGCAGATGCTCATGCCATAGGACGAGTCCTGCCGCAAGACATTGCTTGCTTTCAAGGCTCCTCCCCAGGAAGAGCAGGCTGTGTGAGGCGCGGACAACTGCCACTGGCGCCTCTCCTGGACTTCAGCTCTACCCCTGCTTGCTTGCACTTTTAGGTTCCAAGCGTCCTTGAGCGAGGCTTAGTGCTGTGTGGTGCACGCATGCCAAGGCTCAGCAGTGAAACGCCTTCGTCAGAGGGAAGCGAGGCAACAGAGGCTTCCCTTCAGCGGGTTCCTTTGGCCCGCCCAGACAAAGCTCCGCACGAGAGCAACCAGGTTCAAGGGGCCCCTGCTGGTTTTGCATCCCCACACTCCCAGAGGCATGACTCTGAGTGCTAGAAGTGTGTGAGGAGCTAGGTTCCCTAGCCTCTCCTCCCAGAGAGACATCGCTGCAGGTGGTTGGGCCTCATCCTTGCCGGTGTCTAGGGTTCCCGCCACGACTCTCACTCAAGGGGACAGCAGCGCCCCTGAGCAAGACTGCTGGAGCAGGAGCCCTTGCGCGCCGCCTGACTAGGCGATTTGCACAGCCACGCAGTGGAAGCGTAGCTCCTGCGGCGGGAGAGAGTCAGCGCAGCCCCGTCAAGTTGAAGCCCTCTTGACGAGCTAAGTGCGCGCCCGTACGCAGAGACTCTTAGCTCTGCTCAGGCCCACGATCTGGCCAGTTTTGGCGCGACGGCTGCTCTGCTAGGGCTCTCCTTAAGCCCACACTCTGCCTTGCTCTCTAGGCTCCTCACCAAGGAAGAGCTGTCTGAGCGAGCCTGGGAGACGCCACTGGCTGCCTATCCTTGCCTCAGCCTCAATCAAGTTCTTTCTTACTGACCTTCCTGCCTTTGCCACTTTAGTCCCAGTCCTACTAAGTTGCTATACAGTTGCTAATGGTGTGGTTGAATGCAACGAGTACACATATTGTCATCCTTGTCCTTTGTGGGGGGGG
>NW_017215270.1:0-14052 GCF_001704415.2 Capra hircus
AGGACTGATTAAAAGTTTCATTTGTTGAGTCAATGCTTGCTGCCAAATTTTCATATCCTTTATTTTTAGATATAGTTGGTATATAGAAAAACAAGTAGTAGACCTGGTATTAGCAACATTAGATCTTTGAGTTAAGTACCTTCTTTGTTATATCCCACTGCACCTTTGTTCTATAGAGATGTAACTTTAATGCTTTAAGGAGATGCAAATTAAAGAAAAACACTTCGGGGGAAACAAAATCAACATTCATTAAGGAAGAGAGCTAAAAAGTGTTAACAAGCTTCTTGGCCAGAAGATAATGTAAATCACCTGAGACCTTTTGTATACAAAATGATGTATAGAAAGAGTCTGGGCTGCGAACGCTACATAATTCTGTGTTACCGTTGATCTCCATGTTTTATCAAAAGTATAAAAGGCCTTCTGAACAATAAAGGATCGGACCAGTTTCTCGAACTAGTCTCTCGGCCTGGTTTCTTGGGACTCTGGCTCCCCCATGTCTCTCTCTCTCCTCTTCTCTCCCCTTCCCTCTCTCTGCTCTTTACTTTAACTTCAGGCTGAATCTCCATCTGGGCGCCGGAGGCTCGCCAGGTCTACTTACTTGCCCCGGCTGTTAAGACCCGCACGAAAGAGCTTAAGGCGAGGCACCCTTAGATATTCAAGCGGGCGCCGGTGGCCCAACGTAGATGGTGCAGATTCCTTGTCTGGAATTTTATTGGCCTTCCGCGTAAACCAAGCTATTCAGCCTCTTCCTCCACTTAATCTTCTTAGTACACTATAGTTTCTTAATCTAATCTTACATTAATAAACAAACAAGTCTTTCCACGCCAACGCCGTCCACCCTTCGAATTCCCTGGATCCACCGGGCCAGGACCCCGGCAAGTGGCGCCCCGGAACAGGCTATTCGAAGGTAGGTTCCTCGGAGCAAAAGCTCCCCCCCGGAGCACTCTCTGCTGCTCCCCCCGGAGCCCTCTCCGTTGCTCCCCCCGGAGGCACTCTCTGTTGCTCCCCCGGAGTGACTTAATCACTCCCCGGAGTACTTTCGGGTACTCCCCCAGTGTTGAGTGTTCGGGACGGCTAGGACCCCACTCAGGGTGCCGCGGACCCCCCTGTAGGATAGACAGGGTGAGGAAGAGTGGAAGTGTTCAAGGGTTTAAGAGAAACCTGGTGCTCTAGAGGTTGAAAAGAAACCTGCTATCTAGGGTTAAAAACAAAACCCCCCTCGCGCAGAGGTAAAACCTTTTTTGTTGAGGTAGACTTTTCTATAAGACTTAATTTTCTGACATGGGTAACAGTGAATCAAAAGAAAGACAGCAGCTTTTTATAGGAGTAATCTTGCAGTTACTAACTAAACGAGGAATTAAAGTTAAAAATTCCAATATTCATTCATTTTTTTCCTTTGTACAAGAACAGTGTCCCTGGTTTCCAGAAGAAGGCACTGTTAACTTAGACACCTGGGAGAGAGTAGGAAAACAGCTAAAAAACTTACTATACTTTGCATGGGCCTGTAAATGCTTTTGCTCTGTAAAATATGATTACAAATGTTCTGGACCCCTGTCATGAGGCTGTTAGATAGCCTATGGGAGAGGCTATAGGGTAAATGGTAGTGGGTCTCCACCTTCTATGCAGATCGTATTTTCTGCCATTGGCAAACAAAAGGAGAGAGACTCCTCTTCCTCCCGAGGAAGGAGGGTGCTTACAGGACGCAGCGGCCGAGCGCCCTGGAGAGCCCCCTCCCCCTCTACACAAACCAAACCTTTAAAAAAGTTATCTTATTTAAGGCGACCACTGCAACCTCTGCTTGCGCCTCCCCAGGGCTTAAGAACTCCCCACTTTATATCCAAAGCCTCCAGAACATTGCTTAAGTTTGAAAACGATAGTGACAATATTTTTGAGGCAAAAGAGCTTTTAAAACAGAGCTTGCTCCTTGCATAAAATCCCTCAGGAGGGGCCTCACCCAACAAAAAAAAAAGAAAAAGGAAGAAAAACAGAAAAAAAAAATATTCGTAATAAAAAGGACTTTACAAATGCAAAATGTTTCTCTTGAGGCAAAATAGAACATGTTTTGCCAAAATGTCCTGCTAAACAGACACAACACACAAAAAGGTAGCTCAGGCCTAGACCTCAGTTCCACCACTTCAATAATATTAACCCTGATGTGCCAGTGACTCAGATTCCAATGAGAGTGGCTAGTCCCCTGCCTGAGGACATTGTAAGACTTGTACTGGGGCATAGCTTGCTTTCTTTTCAAGAAATTTCGGTAGTGTCTTGTGTAGTAAATTCTGATTATACTGAAAAAACTGAAGTTTTGATCTCGCCACCTGCTAAAACTGTGCAATTAATAAAAATTAAAAAAAAATAATAGCACAGCTTTTGCTTTTACCTTATTACCAAACAGAAAAAACCAGACAAAAAAAGCCCAGAGGATCTAGATCTAGCTTTTTGGGTGCAAAAAATTGCAGCTTCTAGGCCTTTAAAAGATTTTTTAATTCAAAGATATAAAATGTCATGGCTGTTAGACAATAGACAAGACGTTTCTTACATTGCTGAGAGACTAGCGGCAGCTCCTGGCCAACATATACTACTGAAAAGGAGTTAGAAAAAGTGGTATGCAGGATAAAAATGCTATAGAGTAAGAGGTGAGAGAGAGTTTAAAACCTTGGTGAATAGTGAGCTCCCCGTTGCTGGAAGTTTTCAAAGCTAAGATTAAATGGTTACTTGTCATCTAAAAGGCTATAGACCAGATTTGGGTTATAAAAAGATCATTAGAAAAGCTTATAAAGATATTGTGTAACACCTCTTTTCTTGCTTCTTATATTTGGGTCTAGTGATATGGTTTTTTGGATAACAAAAATTACTCAGAAACGGCCTATGAAAACTATTCTGATTAATGGCAAGTCTATTGTGGGGTTATTAGACACAGGAGCAGACGTTTCTTGCATTTCAGGAAAAGACTGGCCTAGCTCCTGGCCCACCTCCTGGCCACACATACTACTGAAAATAACTTGGTGGGGATAGGAAGAGCCCCCACAGTAGTGCCAAAAGTGCAAAAATTTTAGGATTGGCAATTTGAGGACACCCGTGGAACTTTCCAACCGTATGTAGTCCCTTCACTCCCCTTACCCTGTGGGGGAGGGGACATGCTATCTCAAATGGGAGTGTTACTTTTTAGCCCTGATGATAAAGTGACCTCTCAGATGCTGCAGATCGGACTATGATCCATCAAAAGGATTGGGTAAACAACAGACAAGAATAATTGAGGCTAATTTTGCCCAACTCCTCGCAAGCTATATACTGGATTGGGATATCCTAAATTTATAATGAAGGCCATTGTTTTTGCTGGCCTACCCATTACATGAAAATTTCAAGATCCGGTGTGGGTGGAACAGTGGCCTCTGCCTAAGGAAAAATTACTGACATGTTAATTAAAAAGATTAATTCAAATATACTGATTTATTAAATTGTTTAGTAAAGAACCATCCAAAAATTGTACTTCCATATAACAGAGAACAACTTGATGCTTTTCAAATGTTTGATGATTGGCAGATTGCTATAGGAAATTCTTGTGATCAGATCTTGCATCATTTACCCTCACGTGCTTTGTTAATTCAAAATTAAAAAGAGAGAAATTAAGTATAGTTTTCCCCCATCAGATTTTACAACATGTTCTCTTTGTAATAAGTTAAAATGCTGATTCGTTTGAAACAGTAAAAATAAAAGCCATTAGTAAAGCAAAAAGATCTCCTCCAGATAACAAAAAGATCCCGACCCAAAATTTACTGGCGGGTCGAGGAAGTGTTTATATTTTTTTCCACAGGGTGCAGATTCGTCAACTTGGATCCCGGACAGACTGATTCGCCACAAAAGAAAAAGGGAACTTCTCTGCCACCACCACCGCGGGAAACAGCCGCGCACCAAAAGCTGCGGGCGGGGCCAGCCTGACTGACGGAACCCAGTGCACCGCACTCGCAGCCCCATAACAGCGCCAGTGTCAGAGGGCGGGGTGAAGGCCGCTGCTCCTACCGGCAAAAGAGGCAAAAGAAAACATCAAGATCCCGGCAGGACTAACAGCTGCTGCAGCACAAACTCCAACCAGAAAATGACTCTATTTACTCTATTTTGGCTTGTCTATCCTCTCCTTATGTTTCTTCTTTCACCCAATGATTCCAGAAAACTTAATGTACCTAATGTAGCGACTTGTGAACCATGGATGTTTTCATCTTGTTTAACTCCTCAAAGTAATGTCTGCTCTTCTGTGGTTTTAAAGAATGTCCTATAACTGTAACAACTTATTGATATGATAATTATGTTCTTGCTGTGTTACAACAACTGTTATTGTTACTACAACAGCAATCATTGACTCAACAAGTGTAAATGCCCAATATGTTAAAAAATCAAGGTTTAGGTATTTTGGAACAGCTCAGATATTAGTTTAGACTTAGGGAAACTTCATAATCAGATTCAGACCTTGGAACACTCCCGATTAGATTTTACCACCGCAGGAGAAGCCAATGACTTTTCCCACACTTTCTCTAACTTCATTTCTGAAGACTGTTCTGTCTACTGTCTATAATCTTGCTCCTCATAATCATACTTCCCTATATTGTCTAGATTCTTCGGCAGAGCATTCGGAATCTCGAGACCGAACTGCACCTGATTTTAAACATAAATAATCAATTATTTAAAATTAAAAAGGGTGAGATGCCGGGAGCCAGAGTGAGGAATCCCGCCCGTGACAAGGTCATGAGGAAGGAAGCTGACATACGCAAGGCGTGCTCAGACTTCAGGGACCCCTCTGGAAATTCTAAGCATGTACCCCAACAAAAATCTGTCGGCTTTTGTGCTCTGCTTTTCCACTCTTCTGACATTTTCTGGAAAAAGTCAATTCAGGGTTTCAGTCTTCTGCATTTGAAAGAGTGTTTCAATCTAAAAACCCCTCCGATGGCTTTCTAACCTGCCTGCAGGACTCTGCGAGTGTGATTGTTTGAGGCCTCCTGACCGCAGGAGGCACAGGAAGCTTAAACATCCTAGGAATGTAGGGGCTTCCGAAGAGTCAAAATCTTTAGAATAGGACTGATTAAAAGTTTCATTTGTTGAGTCAATGCTTGCTGCCAAATTTTCATATCCTTTATTTTTAGATATAGTTGGTATATAGAAAAACAAGTAGTAGACCTGGTATTAGCAACATTAGATCTTTGAGTTAAGTACCTTCTTTGTTATATCCCACTGCACCTTTGGTTCTATAGAGATGTAACTTTAATGCTTTAAGGAGATGCAAATTAAAGAAAAACACTTCGGGGGAAACAAAATCAACATTCATTAAGGAAGAGAGCTAAAAAGTGTTAACAAGCTTCTTGGCCAGAAGATAATGTAAATCACCTGAGACCTTTTGTATACAAAATGATGTATAGAAAGAGTCTGGGCTGCCGAACACTACATAATTCTGTGTTACCCATTGATCTCCATGTTTTATCAAAAAGTATAAAAGGCCTTCTGAACAATAAAGGATCGGACCAGTTTCTCGAACTAGTCTCTCGGCCTGGTTTCTTGGGACTCTGGCTCCCCCATGTCTCTCTCTCTCCTCTTCTCTCCCCTTCCCTCTCTCTGCTCCTTTACTTTAACTTCAGGCTGAATCTCCATCTGGGGCGCAGAGGCTCGTCCAGGTCTACTTACTTGCCCCCGGCTGTTAAGACCCGCACGAAAGGGAGCTTAAGGCGAGGCACCCTTAGATATTCAAGCGGGAGCGCCGGTGGCCCAACGTAGATGGTGCAGATTCCTTGTCTGGAATTTTATGGCCTTTCCGCGTAAACCAAGCTATTCAGCCCTCTTCCTCCACTTAATCTTCTTATTACACTATAGTTTCTTAATCTAAACTTACATTAATAAACAAACAAGTCTTCCACGCCCAACGCCGTCCACCCCTTCGAAATTCCCTGGATCCACCGGGGCTGGACCCGGCAGAAAGCCTCGTGGGAAAGCCTCGTGGGAAAGCCTCAATGGAAAGCCACGGATCCATTGATGCACGCGAAGGGAACGGGGACAGCCGCTGCTAACATGCTCGGGAGGAAAGCGCACGTGCATGCCCCCACTCGAGACGAGGACTGACTCCCCTGGGAAGACTCCAGAAGTAACCCAGGATCCATGTCTGCACTGGAGAGGAATGGCTCAGGTTCCGGCATCAGACTCCATACAAAGATCTTAGGCCCTGGCATCGCCCGAGAGAGGAATCCCGGAGAGGCCCCCCAAGCAACTCGCATGGGGACTGGGCCTTTCCTGAGGTCACCAGAGCGGGTCCCTGAGGTCCTCGTCGTAATTCGAGAGCACATGCTGCAACTCGATAAATCCAAGAGGTTCTCCCCTCCAGGCGAGAAGAGGCCCATTTCCGCTGAGGCGTCTCGAGGCTAATCACACCTAACCTCTGGAGCTTCCAAAAGGTCCTTCGCACCCTTGATGCAACTCCAAGAAGTTTCCCCGACATACCCGTCTCCACTCGAGAGGAAGCAGGAGAGTTCTGCCCACATCCAGAGGAGCCCCCGTTTCCGCCTCCTAGCTTGAGAGGAGGGATCCTTTCCCTGCGTGTTCGGGAAAGAATTCCCGGCGTTCCCGTCGCATCACAAGAGGAGACGCTCTCCACAGGAAAGGCGAGAGGAACTCCAGGGTATTGTCACCATTCCAGAGTCCCCCAGATGTCTCAGTCCATTCCAGGGAAACCTGTTTTCCCTGCACTGTCTCGACTTTCAAGCCGAGGTTCGACTCACACCACGGTGGCATCGTGGGACAGCCCTGTGAGAAAGCCTCGTGGGAAAGCCTCGTGTGAAAGCCTCAAGAGAAAGCCAAAGATCTCCTTGATCCACGCGAAGGGAAGCGTGACACTTGTGCTACAGCTCGGGAGGAAAGCGCACGTGCATGCCCCCGCTCGAGACGAGGACTGACTCCCCCTGGGTAGACTCCAGAAGTACCCCAGGATCCATGTCTGCACTGGAGAGGAATGCTCAGGTTCCGGCACGGACTCCATACAAGATCTTAGGCCCTGACATTGACGAGAGAGGAATCCCGAGAGGCCCCCAATCAACTCGCATGTGGACTGGCCTTTCCTGAGGCCACCAGAGCGGGTCCCTTAGGTCCCCGTCGTAAGTCGATAGCGCCTGCCACAACTCGGAGAAAATTCAGGAAGTACTCCCTCCAGGCGAGATGAGGGCCCAATTTCCCAGAGGCGTCTCGAGGCTAATCACACCTAACCTATGGAACTTCCAAAGGGTCCTTCACACCCTTGCTGCAACTCAAGAAGTTCCCTGACATACCCCATCTCCACTCGAGAGGAAGCACGAGATTCCCGCCCACATCTAGAGGAGCCCCGTTTCCGGCCTCCTAGCTCGAGAGGAGGGATCCTTTCCCTGTGTTCTCGGAAAGAATTCCCGGCGTTCCCGTCGCGCATCTCAAGAGGAGGCCTCTCCACAGGAAAGGCGAGCGGAACTCCAGGGTGTGCCACCAATCTGATAGTCCCCCAGAGGTCTCAGTCCATTCCAGGGAAACCTGTATTCCCTGCACTGCCTCGAATTTCAAGCCGAGGATCGACTCACACCACGTTGGCACGTGGACAGCCCTGTGGAAAAGCCTCGTGGGAAAGCCTTGTGGAAAAGACTCGAGGAAAAGCCACTGATTCCCTTGATCCACTCGACGGGAAACATGACACTGCTGCCATCTCGCCAGGAAAGCGCACTTGCATGCCCCAAACGAGACGAGGACTGACTCCCTAGGGAGACTCCAAAAGTACCCCAAAATCCATGTCAGCCCTGGAGAGGAATGCTCAGGTTCCGGCACCGACTCTACACAAGGTCTTAGGCCCCGGCACCCGACGGAGAGGAGGCCCTAGAGGCCCCGAATTACTCGCATGGGGACTGGCCTTTCCTGAGGCCACCGGAGCGGGTCCCTGAGGTCCCCATTGTAAGTCGAGAGCACCTGCCGCACCTCGAGAAAATCCAGGAGGTTCTCCCTTCCAGGCGAGATTAGGCCCATTTCCGCTGAGGCATCTTGAGGCTAATCACACCTAACATTTTGACTTTCCAAAGGGTCCTTCACACCCTTGCTGCAACTCAAGAAGTTCCCAACATACCCGTCTCCACTGGAGAGGAAGCACGAGAGTCCCCGCCCTCATCCAGAGGAGCCCCGTTTCCGCCTCATAGCTCGAGAGCAGCGATATTTCCCGGCGTGGTTCGGGAAAGAATTCCCGGCGTTCCCGTCGCATCTCAAGAGGAGGCGCTCTCCACAGGAAAGGCGAGAGGAACTCCAGGGTCGTGCCACCATTCCAGAGTCCCCCAGATGTCTCAGTCCATTCCAGGGAAACCTGTTTTCCCTGCACTGCCTCGACTTTCAAGCCGAGGGATCGACTCACACCATGGTGGCACGTGGGACAGCCCTGTGGGAATGCCTCGAGGGAAAGCCTCGTGGGAAAGCCTCGAGGGAAAGTTGCAGATCCTTGATCCACGCGAAGGGAAGCATGACACTGGTGCTACATCTCGGGAGGAAAGCGCACGTGCATGCCCCGACTCGAGACGAGGACTGACTCCTCTGGGGCGACTCCAGACGTACCCCAAGATCCATGTCAGCACTGGAGAGGAATCCTCAGGTTCCGGCACCTACTCCACACAAGGTCTTAGGCCCCGGCATCGACGGGAGAGGAATCCCGAGAGGCCCCCGAGCAACTCGCTTGGGACTGGCCTTTCCTGAGGCCACCAGAGGGGGTCCGTGAGGTCCCCGTCGAAAGTCGAGAGCACCTGCCGCAACTCGAGAAAATCCAGGAGGTTCTCCCCTCCAGGCGAGATGAGGCCCATTTCCCAGAGGCATCTCCGAGGCTAATCACACCTGACGTCTGGAACTTACAAAGGTCTTTCACACCCTTGCTGCAACTCAAGAATTTCCCCGACATACCCGTCTCCACCTCAGAGAATCACGAGAGTCCCGCCCTCATCCAGAGGAGCCGCGTTTCCGGCCTCCTAGCTCGAGAGGAGGGATCCTTCCCCTGCGTGGTCGGGAAAGAATTCCCGCATTTCCGTCGGCATCTCAAGAGGAGGCACTATCCACAGGAAGGCGAGAGGAACTCCAGGGTCGTGCCACATTCGCAGAGTCCCCCAGATGTCTCAGTCCATTCCAGGGAAACCTGTTTTCCCTGCACTGCCTCGACTTTCAAGCCGAGGATCGACTCACAACACGGTGGCACCGTGGGCAGCCTTGTGGGAAAGCCTCGTGGGAAAGCATCGGTGGGAAAGCCTTGAGGGAAAGCCACAGATCCCTTGATCCACGCGAAGGGAAGCGTGACACTGCTGCTACAGCCGGGGAGGAAAGCGCACGTGCATGCCCCCACTCGAGACGAGGACTGACTCCACAGGGGAGACTCAGGAAGTACCCCAAGATCCATGTCAACACTGGAGAGGAATCCTCAGGTTCCGGCACCGACTCCACACAAGGTCTTAGGCCGCGGCATCGATGGGAGAGGAATACCGAGAGGCCCCGCAACTCATGGGGACTGGCCTTTCCTGAGGCCACCAGAGCGGGTCCCTGAGGTCCCCTCGTAAGTCGAGAGCACCTGCCGCAACTCGAGAAAATCCAGGAGATTCTCCCTTCCAGGCGAGATGAGGCCCATTTCCGCTGAGGCGTCTCGAGGCTAATCACACCTAACCTCTGGAATTTCCAAAGGGTCCTTCACACCCTTGCTGCAACTCAAGAAGTTCCCCGACATACCCGTCTCCACTCGAGAGGAAGCACGAGAGTCCGGCCCACATCCAGAGGAGCCCCGTTTCCGCCTCCTAGCTCGAGAGGAGGGATCCTTTCCCTGCGTTTTCGGGAAAGAATTCCCGGCGTTTCCGTCGCATCTCAAGAGAGGCGCTCTCCACAGGAAAGGCGAGAGGAACTCCAGGGTCGTGCCACCATTCCCAGAGTCCCCAGATGTCTCAGTCCAATTCCAGGAAACCTGTTTTCCCTGCACTGCCTCGACTTTCAAGCCGAGGATCGACTCTCACCACGGTGGCACGTGGGACAGCCTTGTGGGAAAGCTCGAGGGAAAGCCTCGTGGGAAAGCCAGGGAAAGCCACAGATCCTTGATCCACGCGAAGGGAAGCTTGACACTGCTGCTATAGCTGGGGAGGAAAGCGCACGTGCATGCCCCCACTCGAGACGAGGACTGACTCCCCAGGGGAGACTCAGGACGTACCCCAAGATCCATGTCAGGACTGGAGAGGAATCCTCAGGTTCCGGCACCGACTCCACACAAGGTCTTAGGCCCGGCATCGACAGGAGAGGAATCCCGAGAGGCCCCCGAGCAACTCGCATGGGGAATGGCCTTTCCTGAGGCCACCAGAGCATGTCCCTGAGGTCCCCGTCGTAAGTGGAGAGAAACTGCTGCAACTCGAGAAAATCCAGAAGGTTCTCCCCTCCAGGCGAGATGAGGCCCATTTCCAATGAGGCCTCTCGAGGCTAATCACACCTAACCTCTGGAACTTCCAAAGGGTCATCACCACCCTTGTTGCAACTCAAGAAGTTCCCCGACATACCGTCTCCACTTGAGAGAAAGCACGAGAGTCCGCCGACATCCAGAGGAGCCCCGTTTCCGCCTCCTAGCTCGAGAGGAGGGATCCTTTCCCTGCGTGTTCGGGAAAGAATTCCCGGCGTTTCCGTCGCATCTCAAGAGGAGGCGCTCTCCACAGGAAAGGCGAGAGGAACTCCAGGGTCGTGCCACCATTCCAGAGTCCCCCAGATGTCTCAGTCCATTCCAGGGAAACCAGTTTTCCCTGCACTGCTCGACTTTCAAGCCGAGGATCGACTCACACCACGGTGGCACGTGGGACAGCCCTGTGGGAAAGCCTCGTGGGAAAGCCTCCTGCAGAGAAAGCCACAGATTTCTTCATCCACGCGAAGGGAAGCATGACACTGCTGCTACAGCTCGGGAGGAAAGTGCACGTGCATGACCCCACTCGAGACGAGGACTGAATCCCGGGAGACTCCAGAAGTACCCCAAGATCCATGTCAGCACTGGAGAGGAATCCTCAGGTTCCGGCACCGACTCCACACAAGGTCTTAGGCCCCGGCATCGACGGGAGAGGAATCCCGAAGGGCCCCCGAGCAACTCGCATGGGGATGGCTTTCCTGAGGCACCAGAGCAGGTCCCTGAGGTCCCGTCTTAAGTCGAGAGCACCTGTGCAACTCGAGAAAATCCAGGAGGTTCTCCCCTCCAGGCGAGATGAGGCCCATTTCCGGAGGCGTCTCGAGGCTAATCAACCTGGCCTCTGGAACTTCCAAAGGGTCCTTCACACCCTTGCTGCAACTCAAGAAGTTCCCCGACGTAACCCTCTCCACTCGAGAGGAAGCACGAGAGTCCCGCCCACATCCAGAGAAGCCCCCGTTTCCGCCTCATAGCTCGAGAGGTGGAATCCTTTCCCTGCGTGTCGGGAAAGAATTCCCGGCGTTCCGGTCGCATCTCAAGAGGAGGCGCTCTCCACAGGAAAAACGAGGGAACTCCAGGGTCGTGCACCATTCCCAGAGTCCAGAGATGTCTCAGTCCATTCCAGGGAAACCTGTTTTCCCTGCACTGCCTCGACTTTCAAGCCGAGGATCCACTCACACCCACGGTGGCACGTGGGACAGCCCTGTGGAAAGCCTCGTGGGAAAGCCTCGTGGGAAAGCCTCGAGGAAAAGCCACAGATCCCTTGATCCACGAAAGGGAAGTGTGACACTGCTGCTACAGCTCGGGAGGAAAGCGCACGTGCATGCCCCACTCGAGACGAGGACTGACTCCCCTGGGGAGACTCCAGAAGTACCCCAAGACCATGTCAGCACTGGAGAGGAATCCTCAGGTTCCGGCACGGACTCCACACAAGGTCTTAGGCCCCGGCATCGACGGGAGAGGAATCCCGAAAGGCCCCGGAGCAACTCGCATGGGGACTGGCCTTTCCTGAGGCCACCAGAGCGGGTCCCTGAGGTCCCCTTGTAAGTCGAGAGCACCTGCCGCAACTCGAGAAAATCCAGGAGGTTCTCCCTTCCAGGCGAGATGAGGCCCATTTCCGCTGAGGTATCTCGAGGCTAATCACACCTAACCTCTGGAACTTCCAAAGGGTCCTTCACACCCTTGCTGCAACTCAAGAAGTTCCCAACATACCCGTCTCCACTGGAGAGGAAGCACGAGAGTCCGCCCATCCAGAGGAGCCCCGTTTCCCGCCTCATAGCTCGAGAGGAGGGATCCTTTCCCTGCGTGTCGGGAAAGAATCCCCGGCGTTCCCGTCGCATCTCAAGAGGAGGCTCTCCACAGGAAAGGCGAGAGGAACTCCAGGGTCGTGCCACCATTCCCAGAGTCCCCCAGATGTCTCAGTCCATTCCAGGGAAACCTGTTTTTCCTGCACTGCCTCGACTTTCAAGCCGAGGATTCACACACCACGGTGGCACGTGGGACAGCCCTGTGGGAAAGCCTCGTGGGAAAGCCTCGTGGAAAACCTCGATGAAAAGCAAGATCTTGATCCACAGCGAAGGGAAGCACACTGCTGCTACAGCTCGGAGGAAAGCGCACGTGCATGACCCGTCGAGACGAGGACTGACTCCCCGGGGAGACTCCAGAAGTACCCCAAGATCCATGTCAGCACTGGAGAGGAATCCTCAGGTTCCGGCACGTCTCCACACAAGTCTTAGGCCCGGCATCGACGGGAGAGGAATCCCGAAGGCCCCTAGCAACTCGCATGGGGACTGGCCTTTCCTGAGGCCACCAGAGCAGGTCCCTGAGGTCCCGTCTTAAGTCGAGAGCACCTGTGCAACTCGAGAAAATCCCGGAGGTTCTCCCCTCCAGGCGAGATGAGCCCATTTCCGCTGAGGCGTCTCGAGGCTAATCAACCTAACCTCTGGAACTTCCAAAGGGTCCTTCACACCCTTGCTGCAACTCAAGAAGTTCCCCGACATACCCCTCTCCACTCCGGAGAGGAAGCACGAGCGTCCCGCCACATCCAGAGAAGCCCCGTTTCCGAATCATAGCTCGAGAGGGGAATCTTTCCCTGCGTTGTCGGAAAGAATTCCGGCGTTCCGGTCGCATCTCAAGAGGAGGCGGTCTCCACTGGAAACGAGGGGATCTCCAGGGTCGTGCACCATTCCCTGAGTGCCAGAGATTTCTCAGTCCATTCCAGGGAAACCTGTTTTCCCTGCACTGCCTCGACGTTTCAAGCCGAGGATCGACTGACACCACGGTGGCACGTGGGACAGCCCTGTGTGAAAGCCTCGTGGAAAAGCCTCGTGGAAAGCCTCCAAAGCCACAGATCCTTGTCCACGCGGAAGTGTGACACTGCTGCTACAGCTCGGGAGGAAAGCGCACGTGCATGCCCCACTCGAGACGAGGACTGACTCCCCTGGGGAGACTCCAGAAGTACCCCAAGACCATGTCAGCACTGGAGAGGAATCCTCAGGTTCCGGCACCGATTCCACACAAGGTCTTAGGCCCCGGCATCGACGGGAGAGGAATCCCGAAGCCCCCGAGCAACTCGCATGGGGACTGGCCTTTCCTGAGGCCACCAGAGCGGGTCCGTGAGGTCCCAGTCGTAAGTCGAGAGCACCTGCGGCAACTCGAGAAAATCCAGGAGGTTCTCCCCTCCAGGCGAGATGAAGGCCCATTTCCGCTGACCGTCTGGAGGCTAATCATATCTAACCTCTGGAACTTCCAAAGGGTCCTTCACACCTTTACTGCAACTCAATAAGTTCCTCCGACAACCGGTCTCCACTCGAGAGGAAGCACGAGATTCCCGCCCACATCCAGCAGAAGACGCCGTTTCCGCTCCTAGCTCGAGAGAGGGATCCTTTCCCTGCGTGGTCGGAAAGAATTCCCGGCGTTCCGGTCGCATCTCAAGAGGAGGCGCTCTCCACAGGAAAGGCGAGAGGAACTCCAGGGTCGTGCACCATTCCCAGAGTCCCCCAGATGTCTCAGTCCATTCCAGGGAAACCTGTTTTCCCTGGCACTGCCTCGACTTTCCTGCCAAGGATAGACTCACACCACGGTGGCACGTGGACAGCCCTGTGGGAAACCCTCGAGGG
>NW_017215271.1:0-14049 GCF_001704415.2 Capra hircus
AAGAGAAGAGATGAGAATATCAGTTCCGGAACCTGGAGGATTCCTCTCCAGTGCTGACATGGATCTTGGGGTACTTTCTGGTCTCCCAGGGGAGTCAGTCCTCGTCCTGAGTGGCGGGGATGCACGTGCGCTTCCGCTCCCGAGCTGTTAGCAGCAGTGTCACGCTTCCCTTTAGCGGATCAAGGGATCTGTGGCTTCCGTCGAGGCTTTCCCAAGCAGGCTTTCCCACGAGGCTTTGCACAGGGCTGTCCCACGTGCCACACGTGGTGTGAGTCGATCCTCGGACTTAAGTCGGGCAGCAGGGGGAAACAGGTTCCCTGGAATGGACTGAGACCATCTGGGGACTCTGGGAATGGTGGCATGACCTGGAGTTTCCTCTGCTTTCCTGTGGAGAGCGCCTCCTCTTGAGATGCGACGGAACGCCGGGAATTCTTTCGCGACCAACACAGGGAAAGGATCCCTCCTCTCGAGCTATGGAGGCGGAAAGGGGCCTCCTAAGGATGAGGGCGGGACTCTCGAGCTTCCTCTCGAGTGAGACGGGTATGTCGGGGAACTTCTTGAGTTGCAGCAAGGGTGTGAAGGACCCTTTGAAAGTTCCAGAGATTAGGTGTGATAATCCTCGAGACTCCTCAGCGGAAATGGGCCTCATCTCGCCTGGAGGGGAAAACCTCCTGGATTTTCTCGAGTTGCTGCAGGTGCTCTCGGCTTACGACGGGGACCTCAGGGACCCGCTCTAGTGCCCTCAGGAAAGGCCCGTCCCCATGCGAGTTGCTCGTGGCCTCTAGCGATTCCTCTCCCGTCTATGCCGGGGCCTGAGACCTTTTGTGGAGTCGGTGCCGGAACCTGAGGATTCCTCTCCAGTTCTGACATGGATCTTGGGGTACTTCTGGAGTCTCCCAGGGGAGTCAGTCCTCGTCGCGAGTGTGGCGTGCCCGTGCGCTTTCCTCCCGAGCTATAGCAGCAGTGTCACGCTTCCCTTTGCGTGGATCCAGGGATCTGTGGCTTTCTCTGTAGGCTTTCCCAAAAAGGCTTTCCCACTAGGCTTTTCACAGGGCTGTCCCACGTGCCACCGAGGTCTGAGTCGATCCTCGGCTTGAAAGTCGAGGCATTGCGGGGAAAAGAGGTTTCCCTGGAATCGACTGAGACATCTGGGGCTCTGGGAATGGTGGCACGACCCTGAGTTCCTCTCGCCTTTCCTGTGGAGAGCGCCTCTTCTTGAGATGCGACGGGAACGCCGGAAATTCTTTCCCGAGCACGCAGGGAAAGGATCCCTCCTCTCGAGCTATGAGGCTGAAACGGGGCTCTTCTGGTTGTGGGCGGGACTCTCGTGCTTCCTTTCGAGTGGAAACGGGTATGTCGGGGAACTTCTTGAGTTGCAGCAAGGGTGTGAAGGGCCCTTTGGAAGTTCCAGAGGTTAGGTGTGATTAGCCTCGAGATGCCTCAGCGCAAATGGGTCTCATCTCGCCTGGAGGGGAGAACCTCCTGGATTTTCTCGAGTTGCGCCAGGTGCTCTCAACTTACGACGGGGACCTCAGGGACCGCTTTGGTGGCCTCAGGAAAGGCCAGTCACCATGCGAGTTGCTCGGGAGCCTCTCGTGATGTCTCTCCCTCTCCAGTGCTGTCTTGGATCTTGACTGGCCTTTCCTGAGGCCACCAGAGCGGGTCCCTGCGGTCCCCGTCGTAAGTCGAGAGCACCTGCCGCAACTCGAGAAAATCAAGGATGTTCTCCCCTCCAGGCAAAATGAAGCCTATTTCCGCTGACACATCTCAAGGCTAAGCACACTTAAACTCTGGAACTTCCAAAGGGTCCTTCACACCCTTGCTGCAAATCAAGAAGTTCCCCGACATACCCCCACTCAAGAGGAAGCACGATAGTTCCGCCCACATCCAGAGGAGCCCCGTTTCCGCCTCATAGCTCGAGAGGAGGGATCCTTTCCCTGGGAGGTCGGGAAAGAATTCCCGGCGTTCCCGTCCCATCTCAAGAGGAGGCGCTCTTCACAGGAAAGGCGAGAGGAACTCCAGGGACATGCCACCATTCTCCGAGTCCCCCAGATGTCTCAGTCCATTCCAGGGAAACCTGTTTCCCGCTCTGACTCGACTTTCAAGCCGAGGATCGACTCACACCACTGTGGCACGTGGGACAGCCCTGTGGCAAAGCCTCGTGGGAAAGCCTCGTGGAAAGCCTCGAGGGAAAGCCACAGATCCCTTGATCCACGAAGGGAAGCGCGACACTGCTGCTACAGCTGGGAGGAAAGCGCACGTGCATGCCCCACTCGAGACGAGGACTGACTCCCCTGGGGAGACTCAGAAGTACCCCAAGATCCATGTCAGCACTGGAGAGGAATCCTCAGGTTACAGCACCGACTCTACGTAAGGTCTGAGGCCCCGGCATCGACGGGAGAGGAATCCGGAGAGGGCCCCGAGCAACTCGCATGGGGACTGGAATTTCCTGAGGCCACCAGAGCGGGTCCCTGAGGTCCCCATTATAAGTCGAGAGCACCTGCCGCAACTCTAGAATATCCAGGAGTTTCTCCCTCCAGGCGAGATGAGGCCCATTTCCATTGAGGCATCTCGGGGCTAATCACACCTAACCTCTAGAACTGCCAAAGGGTCCTTCTCACCCTTGCTGCAACTCAAGAAGTTCCCCAACCTGCCCGTCTCCACTCGAGAGGAAGCACGAGAGTCCCTCCCACATGAGGAGGAGCCCCGTTTCCACCTCATAGCTCGAAAGAAGGGATCCTTTCCCTGCGTGGTCGGGAAAGAATTTCCGGCATTCCCGTCGCATCTCAAGAGTAGGCGCTCTCCACAGAAAAGGCGAGAGGAAATCCAGGGTCGTGCCACCATTCCCAGATTCCCTCAGATGTCTCAGTCCATTCCAGGGAAACTTGTTTTCCCTGCACTGCCTCGACTTTCAAGCCGAGGATCGACTCACACCACGGTGGCACGTGGGACAGCCCTGTGGGAAAGCCTCGTGGAAAAGCCTCGAGGGAAAGCCTTCAGGGAAAGCCACTGATACCATGATCCAATCGCCAAGAAGCGTGACACTGCTGCTACAGCTCGGGAGGAAAGCGCACGTGCATGCCCCCCACTCGAGACGAGGACTGACTCCCCTGGGGAGACTTCAGAAGTACCCCAAGATCCATGTCAGCACTGGAGAGGAATCCTCTGGTTCTGGCACCGACTCCAAACAAGGTCTTAGGCCCAGGCATCGACGGGAGAGGAAACCTGAGAGGCCAACGTGCAACTCGCATGGGGACTGGCATTTCCTCAGGCCAACAGAGCGGTTCCCTGAGGTCCCCGTCATAGGTCGAGAGCACCTGCCGCAACTGAGAAAATCCAGGTGGTTGTCCCTTCCAGGAGAGATGGGCCCATTTCCGCTGGCGTCTCGAGGCTAATCACACCTAAGCTCTGGAATTTCCAAAGGGTCCTTCACACCCTTGCTGCAACTCAAGAAGTTCCACGACATACCCGTCTCCACTCGAGAGGAGGCACGAGAGTCCCGCCCACATCCAGAGGAGCCCCGTTTCCGACTCATAGCTCGAGAGGAGGGATCCTTTCCCAGCGTGATAGCGAAAGAATTCTAGGAGTCACTCTCCACAGGAAAGGCGAGAGGAACTCCCTGTCATGCCACCATTCCCAGAGTCCCCCAGATGTCTCAGTCAATTCCAGGAAATCCTTTTCCCTGCACTGCCTCGACTTTCAAGCGGGATCAACTCACACCATGGTGGTACGTGGACAGCCCTGTGGGAAAGCCTCGTGGGAAAGCCTCGAGGGAAAGCCACAGATCCCTTGATTCACGCGAAGGGAAGCGTGACACTGCTGCTACAGCTCGGGAGGAAAGCGCACGTGCATGCCCCCACTCGAGACGAGGACTGACTTCCCTCGGGAGACTCCAGTAGTACCCCAAGATCCATGTCAGCACTGGAGAGGAATCCTCAGGTTCCGGCACCGACTCCGTACAAGGTCTCAGACCCCGGCATCAACGGGAGAGGAATCCCGAGAGGCCATCGAACAACTCGCATGGAGCCTGGCCTTTCCTCAGGACACCGGAGAGGGTCCTGAGGTCCCCGTCGTAATTCTAGAGCACCTGCCACACTCGAGAAAATCCAGGAAGTTCTCCCCTCCAGGCGAGATGAGGCCCATTTCCGCTGAGGCGTCTCGAGGCTAATCACACCTAACCTCTGGAACTTCCAAAGGTTCCTTCACACCTTAGCTGCACTCAAGAAGTTCCCCGACACACCCGTCTCCACTCCAGAGGAAGCACGAGGGTCCCGGCCACATCCAGAGGAGCTCCGTTTCCGCCTCCAAGCTAAAGATGAGGGATCCTTCCCTGCTTCCTCGGGATAGAATTCCCGACGTTTCCGACGCTTCTCAAGAGGAGGCCACTGCACAGGAAAGGCGAGAAGAACTCATGGGTCGTGCCACCATTCCAAGAGTCCCCCAGATATCTCAGTCCATTCCAGAGGATCCTGTTTTCCCTGCACTGCTTCGACTTTCACGCGAGGATCGACTCACACCACGGTGGCACGTGGGAGGGCCCTGTGGGAAAGCCTCGTGGGAAAGCCTTGAGGGAAAGCCACAGATCCCTTGATCCACGCGAAGGGAAGCGTGACACTGCTGCTACAGCACGGGAGGAAAGCGCACGTGCATGCCCCCACTCGAGACGAGGACTGACTCCCCTTGGGAGACTCCAGAAATACCCCAACATGCATGTCAGCCTTGGAGAGGAATCCTCATTCCGGCCCCGACTCCACACAAGGTCTTAGGCCCTGGCATCGACGGGAGTGGAATAGCGACAGGCCCTCTAGCAACTCGCATGGGGACTGGCCTTTCCTGAGGTCACCAGAGCGGGTCCCTGAGGTCCCCGTCGTAAGTCGAGAGCACCTGCCGCAACTCGGTAAAATCCAGGCGGTTCTCCCCTCCAGGCGAGATGAGGCCCGTTTCCCCTGAGGTGTCTCGAGGCTAATCACAGGTGACCTCTGGAACTTCCAAAGAGTCTTTCACAGTCATGCTGCAACTCAAGAAGTTCCCCGACATACCCGTCTCCACTCAAGAGGAAGCACGAGTGTCCCGCCACATCCAGAGGAGCTCCGTTTCCGGCTCGTAGCTCGAGATGAGCGATCCTTTCCCTGATTGGTCGGGAAAGAATTCCCGGCATTCCCATCGCATCTCAAGAGGAGGCGCTCTCAAAGGAAAGGGAGAGGAACTGCAGGGTCGTGCCACCATTCCGAGACTCACCCAGATGTCTCAGTCCATTCCACAGGAACCTGTTTTCCCTGCACTGCCTTGGCCTTCATGCCGAGGATCGACTCACACCACGTCACACGTGGGACAGACCTGTTGGAAAGCCTAGTGGGAAAGACTCGAGGGAAAGCCACAGATCCCTTGGTCCAGGCAGGGAAGCGTGACACTGCTGCTACAGCATGGGAGGAAAGGCACGCTCATGCCACTCGAGACGAGGCCTGACTCCCTTGGAGACTCAGAAGTACCACAAAAATCCATGTCAGCACTGGAGAGGAATCCTCAGCTTCCGGCCCCGACTCCACACAAGGTCTTAGGCCCCGCATCGACGGGAGAGGAATCCGAGAGGCCCCCTAGCAACACGCATGATAACTGGCTTTCCTGCGGCCGCCAGAGCGGGTCCCTGAAGTCCCCCATCGTAACTCGAGAGCACCTGCTGAAACTCGGAAATCCAGGAGCCTCTCCATTCCAGGCGAGATGAGGCCCATTTCCGCTGAGGCATCTCGAACTAATCACACCTAACCTCTGGAACTTCCAAAGGGTCCTTCACACCCTTGCTGCAACTCAAGAAGTTCCCCGACATACCCGTCTCCACTCGAGAGGAAGCACGAGAGTCCCGCCCACATCCAGAGGAGCCCCTTTTCTCCCTCATAGCTCGAGACGAGGGATCCTTTCACTGTGTGTCGGGAAAGAATTCCTGGGGTTCCCGTCGCATCTCCAGAGGAGGCGCTCTCCACAGGAAAGGCGAGAGGAACTCCAGGGTCGTGCCACCATTCCCAGAGTCCCCCAGATATCTCAGTCCATTCCAGGGAAACCTGTTTTCCCTGCACTGCCTCGACTTTCAAGCCGAGGATCGACTCACACCACGGTGGCACGTGGGACAGCCCTGTGGGAAAACCTCGTGGGAAAAACCTCGTGGGAAAGAGGGAAAGCCACAGATCCCTTGATCCACACCAAGGGAAGCGTGACACTGCTGCTACAGCTCGGAGGAAAGCGCACGTGCATGCCACCACTGGAGACGAGGACTGACTTCCCTGGGGAGACTCCAGAAGTCCCTCAAGATCCTTGTCAGCACTGGAGAGGAATCCTGAGGTTCCGGCACCATCTCCACACAATGTCTTAGGCCCTGGCATCGACGGGAGAGGAATCCTGAGAGGCCCCGAGCAATTCGCATGGGGACTGGTCTTTCCTGAGGTCACCAGAGCAGGTCCCTGAGGTCCCGGTCGTAAGTTGTGAGCACCTGACTCTGGAGAAAATCCAGGAGGTTCTCCCCTCCAGGCGAGATGAGGCCCATTTCCGCTGAGGCGTCTTGGGGCTAATCACACCTAACATCTGGAACTTCCAAAGCGTCGTTCACACCCTCGCTGCAACTCAAGAAGTTCCCGACATACCCGTCTCCACTCGAGAGGAAGCACAGGAGTCCTGCCCACATCCAGATGAGCCCCGTTTCCGCCTCATAGCTCGAGAGGTGGGATGCTTTCGCTGCGTGGTTGGGAAAGAATTCCCGGCGTTCCCGTCGCATCTCAAGAGGAGGCGCTCTCCTCAGGAAAGGCGAGAGGAACTCCAGCGTCGTGCCACCATTCCCACAGTCCCCCAGATGTCTCAGTCCATTCCAGGGAAAACTGTTTTCCCTGCACTGCCTCGACTTTCAAGCCGAGGATCGACTCTCACCACGGTGGCACGTGGGACAGCCCTGTGGGAAAGCCTCGTGGGAAAGCATCGAGGGAAAGCCACTGCTCCCTTGATCCACGTGAAGGGAAGCGTAACACTCCTGCAGGAGCTCGGGAGGAAAGCGCACGTTCCTGCCCCCACTCGAGTCGAGGTCTGACTCCCCTGGGGAGACTCCAGAAGTACCCAAGATCCATGTCAGCACTGGAGAGGAATCCTCAGGTTCCGGCATCGACTCCACACAAGGTCTTAGGCCCCGGCATGACGGGAGAGGAATCCCGAAAGGCCCTCTTGCAACTCCCATGGGCACTGGCCTTTCCTGAGGCCACCAGAGCGGGTCCCTGAGGTCCCTGTCGTAACTCGAGAGACCCTGCCCAACTCTAGAAAATCCAGGAGGTTCTCCCCTCCAGGCGAGATGAGGCCCATTTCCTCGGAGGCGTCTGGAGGCTCATCACACCTAAACTCTGGAAATTCAAAAGGGTCCTTGCTGCAACTCAAGAAGTTCCCCGACATACCCGTCTCCACTCGAGAGGAAGCACGAGGGTCCCGCCCACATCCAGAGGAGACGCCGTTTTGGTATCGAAGCTCGACATGAGGGATCCTTTCCCTGCTTGGTCAGGAAATAATACCCGCCATTCCGCTCGCATTTCAAGGGGAAGCGCTCTCCACAGGAAAGGCGAGAGGAACTCCAGGGTCGTGCCACCATTCACAGAGTCGCCCAGATGTCTCAGTCCATTCCAGAGTAAACTGTTTTTCCTGCACTGCCTCGAATTTCACGGCGAGGATCGACTCACACCACGGTGGCACGTGGGATAGCCCTGTCGGAAAGCCTCGTGGGAAATCCTCTTGGGAAAGCCTCGAGGGAAAGCCACAGATCCCTTGATCCACGCGAAGGGAAGCGTGACACTGCTGCTACATCTCGGGAGGAAAGCGCACGTGCATGCCCCACTCGAGACAAGGACTCACTCCCCTGGGGAGACTCCAGAAGTACCCCAAGATCCATGTCAGCACTGGAGAGGAATCCTCAGGTTCTGGCACCATCTCCACACAAGGTCTTAGGCCTCGGCATCGACGGGAGAGGAATCCCGAGAGGACCCGAGCAATTCGCATGGGGACTGGTCTTTCCTGAGGCCACCAGAGCAGGTCCCTGAGGTCCCGGTCGTAAGTTGTGAGCACCTGCCTCAACTGGAGAAAATCCAGGTGGTTCTTCCCTCCAGGCGAGATGAGGCCCATTTCCGCTGAGCCATATCCAGGCTAATCACACCTAACCTGTGGAACTTCCAAAAGTCCTTCACACCCTTGCTGCAACTCAAGAAACTCCCCGACATACCCGTCTCCAGAGGAGAGGAAGCACGAGAGTCCCGCCCACATACAGAGGAGCACCGATTCCGCCTCCTAGTTCGAGAGGAGGGATCCTTTCCTGCGTGGTCGGGAAAGAATTCCCGGCGTTCCCATCGCATCTCAAGAGGAGGCGCTCTCCACAGGAAAGGCGAGAGGAAATCCAGGTTCGTGCCACCATTCCCAGAGTCACCCAGATGTCTCTGTCCATTCCAGGGAAAACTGTTTTCCCTGCAATGCTCGACTTTCAAGCCGAGGATCGACTCACACCACGGTGGCACGTGGGACAGCCCTGTGGGAAAGGCTCGTGGGAAAGCCTCGAGGGAAAGCCACTGATCCCTCGATCCACGCGAAGAGAAGCGTATCACTGCTGCTAGAGCTCGGGAGGAAAGTGCACGTGCCTGCCCTCACTCGAGTCGATGTCTGACTCCCCTGGGGAGACTACAGAAGTACCCCAAGATCCATGTCACACTGGAGAGGAATCCTCAGGTTCCGGCACCCACTCAACACAAGGTCTTAGACCCCGGCATCGATGGGGCAGGTATCCCGAGAGGGCCCCGAGCAACTCGCATGGGGAATGGCCTTCCCTGAGGCCACCAGTGCGGGTCCCTGAGGTCCCCGTCGTATGTCGAGAGCACCTGCCACAACTCGAGAAAATCCAGGAGGTTCTCCCCTCCAGGCGAGATGAGGCCCATTTCCGCTGAGGCGTCTCGAAGCTAATCACACCTAACCTCTGGAACTTCCAAAGGGTCCTTCACACCCTTGCTGCAACTCAAGAAGTTCCCCGACATACCCGTCTCCACTCGAGAGGAAGCACGAGAGTCCCGCCCACATCCAGAGGAGCCCCTTTTCTCCCTCATAGCTCGAGACGAGGGATCCTTTCACTGTGTGTCGGGAAAGAATTCCTGGGGTTCCCGTCGCATCTCCAGAGGAGGCGCTCTCCACAGGAAATGCGAGAGGAACTCCAGGGTGGTGCCACCATTCCCAGAGTCCCCCAGATATCTCAGTCCATTCCAGGGAAACCTGTTTTCCCTGCACTGCCTCGACTTTCAAGCCGAGGATCGACTCTCACCACGGTGGCACGTGGGACAGCCTTGTGGGAAAGCCTCGTGGGAAAGCATCGTGGGAAAGCCTCGAGGGAAAGCCACAGATCCCTTGATCCACGCGAAGGGAAGCGTGATCAA
The DNA here is from genome assembly GCF_001704415.2 of Capra hircus. Classification (NCBI taxonomy): domain Eukaryota; kingdom Metazoa; phylum Chordata; class Mammalia; order Artiodactyla; family Bovidae; genus Capra; species Capra hircus. The sequence goes on from NW_017215271.1 coordinate 9,432, forward strand.
GTCCACGTCTCAGTCCATTCCAGGGAAACCTGTATTCCCTGCACTGCCTCGACTTTCAAGCCGAGGATCGACTCACACCACGGTGGCACGTGGGACAGCCCTGTGGGAAAGCCTCGAGGGAAAGCCTCGTGGGAAAGTCTCGTGGGAAAGCCACAGATCCCTTGATCCACGCGAAGGGAAGCGTGACACTGCTGCTACAGCTCGGGAGGAAGCGCACGTGCATGCCCCCACTCGAGACGAGGACTGACTCCCCTGCGGAGACTCAGGAAGTACCCCAAGATCCATGTCAGCACTGGAGAGGAATCCTCAGGTTCTGGCACCGACTCCACTCTAGGTCTTATGCCGGGGTCCAGCCCCGGTGGATCCAGGGAATTCGAAGGGTGGACGGCGTTGGCGTGGAAAGACTTGTTTATTTATTAATGTAAGATTAGATTAGGAAACTATAGTGTAGTAAGAAGATTAAGTGGAGGAAGGGGGCTGAATAGCTTGGTTTACGCGGTCGGCCAATAAAATTCCAGACAAGGAATTTGCACCAGCTACGTTGGGCCACCGGCGCCCGCTTGAATATCTAAGGGTGCCTCGCCTTAAGCTCCCTTTCGTGCGGGTCTTAACAGCCAGGGGCAAGTAAGTAGACCTGGCGAGCCTCCGCACTCCAAGTGGAGATTCAGCCTGAAGTTATAGTAAAGAGCAGAGAGAAGGAAAGGTAGAGAAGAAGAAAGAGAGAGAAAGACACGGGGGGAGCCAGAGTCCCAAGAAACCAGGCTGAGAGACTAGTTCGAGAAGCTGGTCCGAGAAACTGGCCCCGGCCCCTGGCCTCCTCCTTCATTGTTCAGAAGGTCTTTTATACTTTTGATAATACATGGAGATCAATGGATAACCCAAAATTATGTAGTGTTCGCAACCCAGATTCTTTCTGTATATCATTTTGTATACAAAAAGGTCTCCGGTGATTTACATTATCTTCTGGCCAAGAGGCTTGTTAACACTTTTTGGCTCTCTTCTTTAATGAATGTTAATTTTGTTTCCCCTGAAGTGTTTTTCTTTAATCTGCATCTCCTTAAAGCATTAAAGTTACATCTCTATAGAACAAAGGTGCAGTGGGTTATAACAAAGAAGGTACTTAACTCAAAGATCTAATGTTGCTAATACCAGGTCTACTACTTGTTTTTCACATACCAACTATATCTAAAAATAAAGGATATGAAAATTTGGCAGCAAGCATTGACCCAAAAAATGAAATTTTTAATCAGTCCTATTCTAAAGATTCTGACTCCTCGGAAGCTCCTACATTCCTAGGATGATTTAAGCTTCCTGTGCCTCCTGCGGTCAGGAGGCCTCAAGCAATCACAAGTGCAGCTGTACGAGTCCTACAGGCAGGCTAGAAAGCCATCAGAGGGTTTTTGGATTGAAACACTCTTTCAAATGCAGAAGACTAACGCCCTGAATTGACTTTTTCCAGAAAAGGTCAGAAGAGTGAAAAAGCAGAGCACAAAAACCGGCAGATTTTTGTTGGCGTACATGCTTAAAAATTTCCAGAGGGGTCCCTGAAGTCTGAGCACGCCTTGCGTATGTCAGCTTCCTTCCCCATAACCTTGTCACGGGCGGGCATCCTCACACTGGCTCCCGGCAGCCTAAGGCCCCGGCATCGACGGGAGAGGAATCCCGAGAGGCCCCCAAGCAACTCGCATGCGGACTGGCCTTTCCTGAGGCCACCAGAGCGGGTCCCTGAGGTCCCCGTCATAAGTCGAGAGCACCTTTCGCAACTCGAGAAAATTCAGGAGGTTCTCCCCTCCAGGCGAGATGAGGCTCATTTCCGCTGAGGCGTCTCGAGGCTAATCACACCTAACCTCTGGAACTTCCAAAGGGTCCTTCACACCCTTGCTGCAACTCAAGAAGTTCCCCGACATACCCGTCTCCACTCGAGAGGAAGCACGAGAGTCCCGCCCACATCCAGAGGAGCCCCGTTTCTGCCTCTTTGCTTGAGAGGAGGGATCCTTTCCCTGCATGGTCGGGAAAGAATTCCCGGCGTACCCGTCGCATCTCAAGTGGAGGCGATCTCCACAGGAAAGGCGAGAGGAACTCCAGGGTCGTGCCACCATTCCCAGAGTCCCCCAGATGTCTTAGCCATTCCAGGGATACCTGTTTTCCTGCACTGCCTCGACTTTCAAGATGAGGATCGACTCACACCACGGTGGCTCGTGGGACATCCCTGTGGGAAAGCCTTGTGGGAAAGCATCGTGGGAAAGCCTCGAGGGAAAGCCACAGATCCCTTGATCCATGGGAAGGGAAGCGTGACACTGCTGCTACAGCTCGGGAGGAAAGCGCAAGTGCAAGCCCCCACTCGAGACGAGGACTGAATCCCCTGGGGAGACTCCAGAAATACCCCAAGATCCATGTCAGCACCGGAGAGGAATCCTCAGGTTCCGGCACCGACTCCACACAAGGTCTTAGGCCCCGGCATCGACAGGAGAGGAATCCCGAGATGCCCCCTACCAACTCGCTGGGGACTGGCATATCCTGAGGCCACCAGAGCGGGTCCCTGAGGTCCCCGTCATAAGTCGAGAGCACCTGCCGCAACTCGAGAAAATCCAGGAGGTTCTCCCCTCCAGGCGAGATTAGGCCCATTACTTCGGAGGCGTTTCGAGGCTAATCACACCTAACCTCTGGAACTTCCAAAGGGTCCTTCACACCCTTGCTGCAAGTCAAGAATTTCCCCGACATACCCGTCTCCACTCGAGAGGAATCACTAGAGTCCCTCCCTCATCCAGAGGAGCGCCGTTTCCGCCTCCTAGCTAGAGAGGACGGATCTTTCCCTGCGTGGTCGGGAAAGAATTCCCGGTGTTCCCGTCGCATCTCAAGAGGAGGCGCTCTCCAGAGGAAAGGCGAGAGGGACTCCAGGGTCGTGCCACCATTCCCAGAGTCCCCCAAATGTCTCAGTCCATTTAGGGAAACCTGTTTTCCCTGCACTGCCTCGACTTTCAAGCCAAGGATCGACTCACACCACGGTGGCAGGTAGGACGGCCGTGTGGGAAAGCCTCGTGGGAAAGCCTCATGGGAAAGCCTCGAGGGAAGGCCACAGATCCCTTGATCCACTCGATGGGAAGCGTGACACTGCTGCTAGAGCTGGGGAGGAAATCGCACGTGCATGCCCCCACTCGAGACGAACACTGACTCCCTTGGGAGACTCCAGAAGTACCCCAAGATCCATGTCAGCACTGGAGAGGAATCCTCAGGTTCCGCAACTGACTCCACACAAGGTCTTAGGCCCCGGCATCGATGGGGGAGGAATCCCGAGAGTCCCCCGAGCAACTCGCATGGGGACTGGTCTTTCCTGAGGCCACCAGAGCGGGTCCCTGAGGTCCCCGTCGTAAGTCGATAGCACCTGCCCCAACTCGAGAAAATCCAGGAGTTTCTTCCCTCCAGGCGAAATGAGGCCCATTTCCGCTGAGGCGTCTCGAGGCTAATCACACCTAACCACTGGAACTTCCAAAGGGTACTTCACACGCTTGCTGCAATTCAAGAAGTTCCCCGATATACCCGTCTCCACTAGAGAGGAAGCACGAGAGTTCCGCCCACATCCAGAGGAGCCCCGTTTTCGCCTCTTGCTCAGGAGGGATCCTTTCCGTGCGTGGTCGGGAAAGAATTCCCTGTGTTCCCGTCGCATCTCAAGAGGAGGCGCTCTCCACAGGAAAGGCGAGAGGAACTCCAGGTTCGTGCCACCATTCCCAGAGTCCCCAGATGTCTTAGTCCATTTCAGGGAAACCTGTTTTCCCTGCACTGCCTCGACTTTCAAGCCGAGGATCGACTCACACCACGGTGGCACGTGGGAAAGCCCTGTCGGAAAGCCTCGAGGGAAAGCCTCGAGGGAAAGCCACAGATCCCTTGATCCACGCGAAGGGAAGCGTGATCAAGTCCACGTCTCAGTCCATTCCAGGGAAACCTGTATTCCCTGCACTGCCTCGACTTTCAAGCCGAGGATCGACTCACACCACGGTGGCACGTGGGACAGCCCTGTGGGAAAGCCTCGTGGGAAAGACACAGATCCCTTGATCCACGCGTAGGGAAGCGTGACACTGCTGCTACAGCTCGGGAGGAAAGCGCACGTGCATGCCCCACTCGAGACGAGGACTGACTCCCCTGGGGAGACTCAGGAAGTACCCCAAGATCCATGTCAGCACTGAAGAGGAATCCTCAGGTTCCGGCACCGACTTCACTCAAGGTCTTATGCCGGGTCCAGCCCCGGTGGATCCAGGGAATTCGAAGGGTGGACGGCGTTGGCGTGGAAAGACTTGTTTATTTATTAATGTAAGATTAGATTTGGAAACTCTAGTATAGTAAGAAGATTAAGTGGAGTAAGAGGGCTGAATAGCTTGGCTTACGCGGACGGCCAATAAAATTCCAGACAAGGAATTTGCACCACCTACGTTGGCACCGGCGCCGGCTTGAATATCTAAGGGGCCTCGCCTTAAGCTCCCTTTCGTGCGGGTCTTAACAGCCAGGGCAAGTAAGTAGAACCTGGCGAGCCTCCGCATCCAAGTGGATATAGCCTGAAGTTAAAGTAAAGAGCAGAGAGAAGGAACGGTAGAGAAGAAAGAGAGAGAAAGACACGGGGGGCCAG